>NW_028247750.1:0-19545 GCF_964263255.1 Lissotriton vulgaris | reverse complement strand
GAAAGCAAATTACATACAATAAAAACATTTCAAGACATGCAGCTAGTAAATACGTACATCATTAAAAAGTTAAGAACCGGGTAAGCTCCCGAATAAATTAATTAAGAGTACAATTAAACAGAAATTGACAGCCTCTTGGAGCGAATCAGCCAGAATTGTTTTAAAAATTTGGAGACACCACAAACAATAACGGGGGAGGTATCTGACATTAAAATGCGAAGGGCAACCAGGTGACTGTGTGTTCCCATGTTGGAAAAAAGGGGCTTGAGCCAGTACTTCCTTGGTCTTAGGTAGTCCGGGAACTCAAACATAATGTGAGCACATTATTCTGTCTCTAAGCACTGTAAATAACAGGTGTGACTATTATAAAATTTCATGAAGGGGTGCTGAGATGGCCTGTCCTGCAAGCCTTCCCGTACGACAGTGATTTTATGGACCTGAAAGAGCTCGAGAGAACTTATCAAGATAGGACGTTTCTTCACTATTATCTACTGCTGAAGTTATCAAAGACCACTTAAAATGCTTGTTAAATTAAACACATCGTATAAGTCTGCAGTAAAATCGTGTCGTTATATAAGATTCAGTGATGCTCAATAAAACCGGCCCTCCAATGCTACTGTGCATCTACTAAAGTGCACACAAACAAACAAATGCTGAATTAAAATGATGCAGGTTTTTCGGGCGCATCCATATCTCATTTTGCTTGGGGAACTATAGAAAACATATTGCAACACCTGTATAACATCTAGATCATAAAAACGTAAGCCACAAGGAAACACGAACAAACATTTACATTTTCAAAAGCTTTGAAATATAACAGTCTACACATTTTGTGTGTTGTGAGTAGTTTTTACAAGACTTGCAGCTCAGCAGTAAATTTAAAAAATGTGGTCCAAATATGATGGGCCCACTAATATGACAAGTTCAACGCCATCATGTGAATAACATTTTCAACATGACATCATCATTCCAGGAGTTAGACACCGTGTTGACAAAGAAGTCCGCAATTTGAAAGTGCTTCTGTTATTTTTTTAATCTTTTTTATTTTGTCATGTCAGTTACGCAAATACAATTCAGTGCACACCTATAGACCATTGTACCCAAGATCTATGAATGATTTAACATACATATTCATCAGTAAAAGTGCTATATGTTGCCTAGCTTAAACTTAATTTTTCAATCCTGGCCCCAATTTTCTCAAGAATCATTTCATGTCATGTATTCCCTTAACTTATTAGATGTAATTTTTAGCTCAAAAGTGCATAGGTAGTACCAACATTAATTAACTTAACTAGAGCTACTCTGGTGCATGCAGTTTCACAACGTGTTGTGCATTCATGGATAGCTTGAAGCTATTATAGAAAAACAACTCTTTAGGAAGTGATGTACAAAACAAGGTTATGCTGTTAAACTATCTGGTTGAATGAGTGTTGTATACTTTGACCAATTATGTTCCTTGTGTATTAGAATGTGCAGTATTCTGAATCTTACTGCTATGTCTTATAAAATAGCATAAGATGAAAAACTATGCAAAATCTTCACCCATGATAGTTGTCTTAGCACTAAGGATGGAAATGCTGTATTCGATTTTTGACCACAATAAACGTGATAATTGGCGGAATTATGTCAAATGCCATATCATCAGTGATATCATTAAGAATCTAACTTGAGATGTCGTCATTAATAAAGTGCGTGAGGTCATGAAAAGTGCATGGCATCCACGAGAGTTACATTTTGTGCAGGTGCCTATATTTGTGCAATTGCAGTGTGTTAGATTTTGCATTGTAACACTAATAACATGTAAACATAATTGTTGATTTCTATAAGAATTTCTGAGGTTGTTATATGCAGGGCAGACCCCCTGCTATTCAGCCACTTGCATGAGGCCCTGTTCCTATGCCACTATAGCATCTGTGCCCTGCACCCAGCTCACATCGTTCTCTGTGGGTGGCTGTGCACAGTTGTACTGTGGGCTTTATTACTTACATTTTTAAGAATTTGCAGCTAAAAAATTGTGGAATGTTTAAGTAATGCACATATTCGCCAGTGGACAGTAATCCTTGCATGTGGAGCAGGGATCATCAGCTGTCTACCCAGTATAAAATAAGATGCCAGAATCTTGCACAGTTCGGATGATCCCCAATGGGAATGGTGCCTTCTTTTTTTCCTATAATCTCTTACTTTTCTTTCAGGTAGCAAGATTTGGTGTGTCATATCCTATGATAGACACTGCATCAAAAACGTTTCAGTGAGGTTAGCCAATCAGATCACTTAGATCCAGGGACACAATCTAGGGCTATACATCTACTTTGAACCAAGGAAAATATTTCCATCATATAATGACATTTCTTTATATTTCTATGACAGATATGGCTAATCAAAGATACTGACCAAACTGTCTCAATATCTATAAAATTGTTTATATTGTTTGACCTCAAGTTTTTCTTCCTTTTTTGGGAAAACTATTGAGCACATTATCACAAAACGAAAAAAGGATCACAAGTCGGTGTAAGTCACTTTATTTGGTGAAAATTCGTTTAGCATTTTTGCTGGAGCTTCAGTAGAAATCGCTCAATGGAAATTAACCCCCTAGGATGTTTGATCCCCTTGACTGCTTTTCAGAAAACCTTTCAGGATTTAGTCAGTGGGGATAAATCAAAAAGTTAAAAAAAATACAATGATCAGTCAAATTACTAAAATGAGTGTGATGCAACTATTGTCACTATTGTCTATTTTGTAACATATATATGTGTATGCACATGTGTATGTGTTTTTCTTACATGCTGTACGGATACTCCACACATGGCTATGTAATATGTCAATCAATCAAACGATCAAAAAGTCCTTTATTCAGTGTTTCATAATTAAGAAAACCATAAAAGTAAATTTTCTTGAAAAAGTACATTTAAACAATGGTTAAAAAGGAGATAAAAATAATATCCCCTAGGGATATCAAGCTGAAACAATGACAACTGATCCAGTGAATAAAATACCACAGTATAAGCTGAATATATAAAAAAGCATTCAATGGCTGGTTCTAAGCACAATAGGGCAGCAAGTATCATTATTCTTTTTAATCTTATACAATTAGTATTCTACCCTAGGTTTGGCATATGTTTAACACAGAACTTCAAGAATTGAGCAATATTTTCAGCAAAAATTGGAACCTCCAAAAATTGTAAAACAAGATAAGCAGGACAACATCTCCTTAAACCCAGATGTTTTAGTAATGGAATGAACCAACGGGTCCTCAGCTCTTTATAAAATTTGCAAAATAGGACCACGTGCAAAGTAGATTGGGTTGAGACTTCGTCACAAGAACAGCTTGTTTGGTTCACAGACCAATCATTTATTACCGGGAAAGACACCAGGCGATGGAAAATATTCCACCTAAACCGAATCAGCAAAAATCTTTCGTAACCACTTAGGTCAAAAGTTAAATATGGTTGTATGGCCAAAGTGGTTTGTATAGTTAACATATGTTGAACTGTAGATTTGCTTGCCTCGGCGGCCAACCTGAGTTGCTCTAAATGTGTCAAGCATATTTTTTTAAAACCCTTTCTTGATATTTCAGAAATTGTTGTGGAAGATTGGTAATACTTTGCAAATCATAGATCATACAAGAAGTTTTTAATATACCTAAGCCACCCAATCTTATGCCCATTTTAGAGCGAGACAGTCCTCTAAAAGCCCTTGGTTAAAAGTGGCATTAGTAGATGACCAGAGGCGATGCCATAGGAGAATAGGTTGGAGCTTGGCTATATCGTAATAGACGAGAGGCGCACAGCAAGTAGGAATCTCTGAAAGCTGTTCTCTTCTTTTTGTAGTGCTTCTACTTTTCCATAGCCCCATACCCCCACTCAGTAGGTCGCTACCCCAATACACTTTACCCGGTAAATTTGTATTAATTCAACTGGTGGCCTTTTTCCTAGTCTTTGTTCAAAACTAACCAATGCTACTGTAGCCCGCATAAAAAACAATTTCATTGCCTCAATTGCCTGTCTCCATGTACATTTATCGTCAATTAGAATACCTAGGTAAGGATAAATATTTGTGCTCTCAACTTTAAAATTATCAATAAAGATATCCTTAGTTTCCTTACACCTGTTTCCAATGGACAATATGAATGTTTTTTTGATGTTTATTCTAAGGTCGAGGTCAGCCATATAGCTATGATATCTTTTCGGTGCGCGTTGAAGTTGTAGGGGGGGTCGGGCTAATTTCACGGCATCATCTGCATAGAGTAGGGCCGATATTGGGCGTTTTTCAATGAGGGGTAGGTCCTTGCACCCTTCCAACAAAGCGCGTTCCCACCCATTTGTATAAAGGGTGAAAAGAAAGGGTGCCAGGACACATCCCTGCCTGACCCCCCTCTCCACATGGAATGAGGCCGTAAGTTCCCCCTTATTTCCAAACCTCACCCTAGCCGGAGCTTTAGAATCCAATCTCCATAGGAAATTTACCAATAGTAGCTGTACGCCAATGTTCAATAAAATTTACCATAATTTGGAATGGCTAACGCAGTCAAAAGCTACAGTTAAATCAACGTACGCCATGTAGAAGTTCCTGCCATTTGCACTAACGTATTTGCCAATAAGGAGGATCAATTGAGCACTTGCACCGTGGTGCCTAGTCCTTCTCTGAACCCAAATTGGAGATCTGAGAGTTTCCTATTATCTTCTGCCCATGATTGAAGACGATTAAGGATGATACGTCCTGCTACTTTTTGCAAAGGTGCTGGCCATTCGACTGGCACCTTTTATACCCAAAATAGTCAGCCCACATCAGCATGGGTTTGTCATGGGCAGGGATACTACAGCACACATCACCATAGCGGTAACTGCCTTTGATATAGCAGAAAAGAAAACCTCCCCACTCGGTATGATCATGTTAGATGCAGAAAAGGCATTTGACCGAGTGGGGTGGGAGTACTTGTGGCTAGTCATGGTTGGGTTTGGCTTTGGGGGTAAATTCCTGAATTGGGCACAATCTCTATATGATAAGCCTGAAGCCACAATCAACTATGCTGGCTTGACGTCAGCTCCTTTTTTTATTACTTGTGGAACTCGCCAAGGGTGTCCCTTATCACCCCTTTTATTTGCTTTATCTATAGAGCCATTTCTCCAAGCACTACAACTCCAATCTGATATCATTCCTTTTAAATTTGGCCCGCATACATTAAAAATGACAGCTTACGCCGACGACATTGCTAGCTACTCAACTGATATTGTAAAAACTATGCAAGGCATTAAGGCAGAAGCAACCAGGTTCGGGGAATTATCCGGATATAAACTAAGCATAAATAAAACTCAAATAATTGGTAACTATAAACCGGGGAGGGCAAATATCGGATTGTGTCAAGCGGCCACTTATCTAGGGGTCAGGATCACTGCTCAAGTTAAGAACATAACGAAAATAAATTATGATGAATTAGTTAAAACTACTAAAGTTCTCTTAAAAAAATGGCATAAACTACCACTAAATATCATAGGCAGAATTAATTTGATACACATGATAATACTACCAAACTTTCTTTACTTATTCCGCTCTATTCCTTTGGCTTTGGGAAACTTATTCTTTAGAAACTAGGATGGTATTTTCAGTAGTTTTATATGGGGGATATCATAAAGCCCGCAGATCTATGACTCTCTTAAAAGGGACCATAGAAGCAGGAGGGCTGAACTTTCCGGATTTTAAATTATACTTTTTGGCCGCTTTTGTTGGACGCATGAGATACTTAATTAATCCGGAAGGATCAGACAATCGACCCTACTTTTTAACGTTTATGTTTGATAAGGATGCTAAGTTTTTTCTATGGAGGATTAACGACCCTAATTACTTTAAAAGAGTACGGTTCAAGACCGCAAGAGATTTTGTTAAAATCTGGCGTAATATACAGGCTTTTTGTAATCTGACTTTTTTTCACCCTAATTTAATTTTATGGGGTAATCCGGGCTTACCAGGGATATTTAACGATGGAGCTGCCAGTATATGGCGGGCACATGGAATAAAAACACTTGGAGATTTATATGGCGCACAGGGGCTGTTGAGCTTTGAGAGTCTTAAAACACTATATAATGTTACGGATACTATGAGATACAAGTATATGCAAATATATGATTTCCTGATCCAAAAAATGCAGCTTCAGAGTATCTCAGAGTCCACTATCATTTGGGAGAGCCTGTACTCTCAAAAAAATTAGTCCCAAATAAGTCGCTATTATAAATGTTTTATTACATACATACTGGTATAAGCCTGGAGCTCCAACATTCCAATGTTTCTTTGTTCACAGCTCTGGCTGTGAACAAAGGCTTCAGGGAGCCTGGGGATGTCTATCCCCTCACTCTCCCATAAGGCTTTGTTTTTTTTTGTTAGAACATTCTGCCTTCAAGTGGCGGAATGTTCTAATAGCCTTATAGCCCTTTGTAGCTTGGCTATACCAGCTATTAAAGTCCCTCTCCCTTGTTAAAGGCCCTCACCTTTGGCTCGGGCCTTTAACGCCGGAGAGGGTCTTTATTAGCCAGTATAACCCTCTACGGCGGGCTATAAGGCTATATTATTCTCCCTTCTACAATGGGCAATTTCTTTTTTGTCTCTTTGTGTTTTGTGAAGGGCGGCTTTTAGGTTGGAGTATGCTTTTGTGCAGCTAATATTAAATCATCCTTTGGTTTTACCCTTTCTGTCCTTTAATTTCCTATACAGGGTTGCCTTTACTACTCTTGTTATTTTGGAGAAACTTTTCAGGATCTCTTCGTAGTCGTATTAAGATCTAATCATTTATTAATCGATTCTAATGAATTTTCCACTACTTCAGTAGTAATTGCGATCGGGTCAATCTTTTCCCACTTAAGGGAGTACTCGTTTAATCTATTCAATGATATAATTCCTAGCCCATAATTCCTAGCCCATATTTCCTTCGCTTATCTAATGTTTTAGGATACGATAAAGTAATGCTATTTGGAAAATGATCACTGGTGGAGTTGTTGTGGGTTTTGAAATTTACAATGCAGGACAAATATGTGATTCACTAATCATTATTGCTAGGGTATTTTTGATGAAATGTTTAGCAAGTCTGTCTGGAGCGATCATATGTGAGATGCTTTAGCACTTTCTGCACATTCAAGAATTTTACTCACTCTCCTACACATTATTGGAAAACTGTGCCACAATGAAGAAAAAAATCCTTGAAGTAATTCTGAAGGTTGACTCAGGGACATCTTAAGGATTTTTGGGGCCCTGAGCCAAACATATTTTGGGGGCCCCTGTTCAGAACAGCTCTGCATTTATGATCAAATTTGAGCCCCTGTTTCCCACTTAGTTTCCGCTTCCTCAGCTGTGTTAACGATCCAGTTTGCATCATAGGCATTAGCCTCTATATTCCCGATGTGAAGGGACGTGCGCAGCGGACAGCGTTAAGATATAGTGTTTCCTGCCCTGCTACTAGGGTTTTAATACTTTTTAAATTGTATATGTGTGACTAAATTACTTTGTTGTGTTCTACTGTTTTTTTAACAATTTCTCCTACTTACACACACTTGTACTTTACTTGATTCTGCTTGCCTACCCCTCCTTAGCTGCTCCGATTCGCATCTCACTTTTCCTCCAGTCCTGGTCCGCCGTGGCTGAAACAGCATTTGTGCAGAGGACTGGGGCTACTATCAGGCTCCTTACTTCAGCCCAAGCAGTTTCCGCATCCTCAGCTGCATTAGCGGTCCAGTTTGCATCATAGGTATTAGCCTATATATTAATGATGCAAACAGATGCACGCCAAAGGCAAGCCAGTCTGCATCCGTCAGCTTACTGGAGGCGTCCAGCGCATGCTGCCCAGTTCCCCTCCGGTGAGCTTCTTCCACTATATTACAATAGGGAAAAACTGCTTAGCCTTAGGCAGCTACCATTATGTCAGTGTACAGCGGCTGATCAGAGCTTAGAGGTAGGCTATCAATGCAATCAGTGCAATTGGTCTCTTCTCCATTCCAGGAAACTCGCACCCAAGATCCTCCCAGGGAATAATAAGTGTAAAAACAATAAGAAAGCAGAGGACTTAAGGGCCTTCCTTTTAAATTGTCACTCTATGTAAAAGCATGAACCACACATTTAACCTGGCTATCCGAAGCCTTAAACCCTAGTATCACCTCGGCGATCCCTACGGGCTATAAAATCCTTAGGAGGGACCGACCGAGCGGGAAGGGGGCAGTGTCCCCATCATTTACAATCAAATCTAGACTGCTCTCCGATCCCAATAAAAAACATTGAGGGCGCAGAGTCCATAGACTTCCGCTGTACCTTATCCCCCCATCATAGCATAGCTGCTTTTCTGATTTACAGACTTCCCAGTGCAATTGGAAATGTTATTACTACGCTTAATACAGCCGCCACCTCCTTGGCCTTAAAAGACAAAAACTGCCTTAATATGGGAGATTTCAATATACATATGAACAATGGAAAAGACCCTCAAACTATTTCCTTGTTGGAGACGCTGAAGGCCTGCAACATGTTTCAATCTATTCTTCGGCCACACATGAGAAGGGCCATACCCTAGACCAAATCTTTCACAACTTTGACATATCAGTAAGCCTACCTCTTCTAATTACCTGGTCTGACCACCTCCTATTAAAATTTGTCATTCCCAACTCTGCCACAGCCCCTCGGGCTAAAGCAGGGCAGTGGGTCCCTCATTACAGGACTTTCCATAAAATATCTATCCCGATGTTAGCAGACGCCCTCAGTTGTTCCTCACCAGAACTGTCTGGCTGTGCCCCAAAATGCCCTCTCAATAGATTCATGCCTCCGAACCAACATTGGTTTAGCGGTACTGGTTGTTTCCCGCTCCTCAAAGAGGTTAGCCCCACCAGCTCCATTGTTTAATGATTCCCTCTGATCTAGCACAAGAAATTGTACAAAAATGGAATGGAAATGGTATAAATCCTATCTCCCTGAGGACAGAAAGGTGTATAAAGACACCTTAAAAGCTCCTTACATTCTCGTAAAGGCAGCCAAGAAAAACTTTCAAAACCAAGATAGAAATGCCCAAAATAATAGTAAGGAAATC
Source organism: Lissotriton vulgaris (assembly GCF_964263255.1). Classification (NCBI taxonomy): domain Eukaryota; kingdom Metazoa; phylum Chordata; class Amphibia; order Caudata; family Salamandridae; genus Lissotriton; species Lissotriton vulgaris. Next base: position 10,493 of record NW_028247750.1, on the reverse strand, counting down.
TTTAGCATAGTTAAACCCTTTACCGCCTGAAAGCTGGCACAAAGCAAGGGACATGCATGGAAGAATGGTCTAAGCAAATAGCTCAATTCTTCCACAAAAAGATCTCTGTGATCCAACAAGACTTCACTAACATCTCAGAGGAAGAACTGACCTTCTAAGTTAGTTCTAATAGTAGGTTTCACCTCTTGGATCCTCCATCTTTACTAGCTTTCCCTGTGTTTGTGCTTGAAGAGACACTGACCCTTCTCCAAAGCATTGTCTGGCTCTCCTACCGACCCATGTCCAGCGAATATCCTGCACCTATTAGCTCCCACCATAAACCCCACGGTAAACCAGCTCTTTAATGATTTCCTTCCCTCATGCAACATATCAAAATTATGGAAGAATGTTACGATTCTTCCACTGATAAAAATGGCTAACACCAACTACAGGCCAATCTCCCTTCTTCCTGCCCCCTCCAAAGTACTAGAGAAGCATGTAAACAAGGCCCTACAAAAACACATTAAAGATGAGAAGCTCCTTCATGAGTTCCAATCCAGTTTTAGGGCTAACTACAGTACTGAGTCCGCTCTGCTGGAAGTGACAGAATTTCTCAAAGGTAAGCGGGACCAGGGAGGCAAGGCTGTTCTGTTACTGCTCAATCTGTTGGCGGCCTTCAATATGGTCCCACATGAGAGGCTCCTGGAGAAATTTGCTAACATCTGCCTGGGGGCGACCGCCTTAACATGGATGTCATCCTCCTTGGCAAATATATCTTGGGACATCTGGCTCCCCCCTTTCTCATCCCCGGTTCCGGCCATGAATGTAGGTGTTCCTCAGTGCTCCATTCTCAGTCCTACTCTTTTTAATATATTTGTATCCCCCTTGCATTTCTTGTAGAAGTAGAGGGAGCCAAAATTGTTTCCTATGCTGATGACACTGAGCTGATTTTTACATGTTAAAAGGGAACAGACTTTGACGGGGTGATTATAAGATCTTGTCTCACAAAGGTTTTTAACTTGTTTAAGATCAATCAGCTGAAGTGCAATCCTGACAAAACTGAAGTTGTTTTCTTTAGTAATCCAGAAACGCCTGACTGGAGCTCTTAGTGGCCAAAACATCTGCCACCCCGCCCGTTGAAAAGGAGAACGTCAAAAATGTAGGAATTGTCATAGACCAGACACTCTCCATGCACTATCAAATCCAAACTCTAACTGGCGCTTGCTTTGGCATACTCCGGATGCAAAAAAAAAATCCTGCCACTGTTACCGCTTGATAGCAGAAAGATCATGGTGCAGGCTCTGGTGACACCAAAGCTTTACTATGTCAACAGCTTGTACCTTGGTCTTCCCAAATCCCTTATCCATATCTACAAGAGGTACAAAATGTGGCAGCCAGAGCAATTCTGAGACCTAAACCGAGATCTAGCATGACCCATAATCTTCAGTCTCTACAATAGGCTCCGCAAAAGAGAACGGATTGACTTCAGACCGATGACCATCTTCCTTAAAGCTTTCCCTGGCCTAAATAAGCTCATTTTTCGCTACACAACATCTAGACCCCTAAGATCTTCCAATGCCTACCTGGCCATCGTGCCTAAAATATGCCGTGCTCGCACTAGAGGCAGATCCCTTGGCTTTCTAGGTGCAAAATTGTGATAAAGACTCCCTGAGTCTCTGAGACTAACCACAGACCTACTCTCTTTCAGGAACAACTTAAAAACCTGGCTCTTTTATAACTGATGGGTCTTTTATGCACGTTTTCGTGCCGCTGTCACATGGCAGGGCACTCTAGTCTGGTAGCTGCGAGCTTTATTAAATACACTATTCCATTGCATTTAATTTCATTAGGTCCCTGACAGTGCAAAGGAACACTTGTCCAAATTCTAAGGGCCTTATTTATGAGGCCCTGCTTAACTTTTATCCCGCCAGTGCATCTCTTTTTGTGACAGCGTAAAAAATGTGCCATGTTGCGCCCTATTTACTAAGTGACGGATCTAGGCAGATGCGCCACTATGTGAACCCGTGCACCACATTATACCTGTGCCAGGTATTATAATGTATGCAGGGTGGGTGTTCCCCCGCAAAAAGCCTTGTAGAAGTCGTGCATTGAAATCTATGAGAACTCAGTGCACCACTTCTAGGACGCCATTGTGTCAATATCTTACACCTGCGTCACAGCAGGCATAAGACTTATGCAGACCCTTTCACATGGGGCTTGCCCCATGTGAAAAGACACATTGCTGGAGTTGCGTTTATTTTCAGACACACCCCAGCAATGCATCACCTTTGCGCCCACAGATCTGTCAGAAATACTGATGTATCTGTAACTCCTAGCGACATGATGCATCATACACTAAATATGACGCATCCATTATGTCGCTAAGAAGTGACGCATCCCTGTTTTCAAACAGCGATGCATCACTTCTCAAAAATATGGCCCTAAATGTGTTTACATCTAATATTCAGGGATAGTTATTTATGTTTTCAATATTGTAACAGTAGCAGATCACCAATATTACTGTAAATAATCTCTGTTACACTCTCCCATTTCTTATATGTTAGGCCTTGTTTTGATCTAAAAGAAACTTTTTTATGTATATTGCATGAAACATAAACACAACATTTCTCTGCAAAATGGCTGTATTAGACTTTCACACATTGGGTTCATAAAAAATAAATGAAAGGAAAACAGTATTTAAAACAATCTGTTTAAGAAATATTCAAGGTCATTGGGGCAAAACTCTGGAGAATGGAGCTGACTGTAAGGGGGCCCCCTGAAAGGCTGGGGCCCTGGGCCAGAGAACACTTTGCCCTTGAATTAAAACGTCTCTGAACCGACTCCTCACTATCCAGGGCTCCTGTTTACATATGACTAGACATAAATATATACCGCAAAAATGGGGGAGCCTGCCTAGCAGGCCTAGATGGCGGGCGCCATCTAGCAAGGCTCTGACTGCCAGCGCAGTTATCTGCCACTAATCCTCTGCTGGCGGATGCATCATCGGACCTAGCCTACACTACTTGCCTTCTGAGGCACTCTACTGCTGATCTCGTCCATCTCTGCCTTGCTGGCTCCCTCAGTTATGGAGATCTGAGGCAGAGTTGTGCCCGCTGCGGGGTCGAGCATCCTGTGGGGTCAGGGTTGGTGGACTCGCCTGCCTTTTGGACTGGAGGAGCATTGCCTACGGTGTTCAATGTGCCGAGCCTGGGACCCCTCTTGGGCACAAACTTGTTGGTTTGACTGGAGCCCCCACCTGCCCCTGTGGAGAGGAGCAGTAATGCACTCCAGTGTCCCGTCCGACTGGAGATGGAGCTGCAGAGACCTTTTTGAAGTGGCCTGTGTATGGCCAAGAGGTGCTGCGTGACCAAGGAAGAGAGTTCCCGCTCCCCTGGCCACATATCGCCTTAAGACCCGGGGGCAGTGTCGGGCCCAGGTCTTTGAGACACAGTTGGCGGGAGTGACTGAGAGTGTTGTCCCACACAGTGCGAGGGGCTCCCCCCACTATTCTTCATTATAGACATCCACTGTTGCACCTATTCAGGAATGCCTTGCCGAATTTTTCTCCATCACAAATCCACCTTCCATCTCCCCCATTCAGTGAGACGAACTAGAGGAGTCTATTTCGCTCTCCGGAATCCGTGAGACCATTAAGTCCCTGGCCTCCGGCATAGCCCCATGACTTGAAAGTCTGCCTGCTGAATACTGTATAACGTATGACTCGATACTGACTCTGTCTTCACGCTGTAATTACAGATGTTCGAGCAGCCTCTATCCTTCGGAGATCACAGCAGGAAGCGCTTCTTATTTCCTTTCACAAACCAGATAGGGACCCCACTGGCCTAGGCTTTTATTGTTCTTTGACTCTACGAAGCACAAGTTACGAAATTTTGGCCAAAATTCTCGCTCATAGGGTGGTGCCTTTAATTTCATTGTTGGTGCACTCAGATCAGAACGGGTTTTTCCCAGCTTGTAACACCTCCCTTAACCAGCACTTTCCCTACTGTTGCACCCTCTGGAGTGGGAATAGTAATTTTTACCCCTACGCTATCCAACGTTTTCCCGACTGTTGCACCCTTTGGAGCGGGAATAGTAATTTTACCCCTACGCTATCCAGCGCTTTACCTACTGTTGCACCCTTTGGAGTGGGAATAGTAATTTGTACCCCTACGCTATACAACGCTTTTCCTACTGTTGCACCCTCTGGAGTGGGAATAGTAATTTTTACCCCTACGCTATCCAGCGCTTTCCCTACTGTTGCACCCTCTGGAGTGGGAATAGTAATTTTTACCCCTACGCTATCCAACGTTTTCCCCACTGTTGCACGCTTTGGAGTGGGCATAGTAATGTTTACCCCTATGCTATCCAGCGCTTTCCCTACTGTTGCACCCTTTGGAGTGGGAATAGTAATTTTTACCCCTACGCTATCCAACGCTTTCCCTACTGTTGCACCCTCTGGAGTGGGAATAGTAATTTTTACCCCTACGCTATCCAGCGCTTTCCCTACTGTTGTACTCACTGGAGTGGGAATAGTAATTTTTACCACTACGCTATCCAACGCTTTCCCTACTGTTGCACCCTCTGGAGTGGGAATAGTAATTTTTACCCCTACGCTATCCAACGTTTTCCCCACTGTTGCACCCTTTGGAGTGGGAATAGTAATTTTTACCCCTACGCTATCCAGTGCTTTCCCTACTGTTGCACTCTTTGGAGTGGGAATAGTAATTTTTACCCCTACGCTATCCAACGCTTTCCCTACGGTTGCACCCGCTGGAGTGGGAATAGTAATTTTTACCCCTACGCTATCCAGCGGTTTCCCTACTGTTGCACCCTCTGGAGTGGGAATAGTAATTTTTACCCTTCGCTATCCAACACTTTCCCTACTGTTGCACCCTCTGGAGTGGGAATAGTAATTTTTACCCCTACGCTATCCAGCGCTTTCCCTACTGTTGCACTCAGTGGAGTGGGAATAGTAATTTTTACCCCATCGCTATCAAATGTTTAACTAATAATATATTTTATATTTTTATTAAATGTATGTATTATTGTTGTTATATAATTTTATGTGTTAAATATATGTATATGTACACATTTATTAAGTTTATAATGAAAACATTTAGTTAATTTGTTATAAATAGTTAAAATATAAAAGTAATGTAATGTATTTTGTTAATAGTACTTATATTTTTTAATTATTTAATGTAATTTTAAATAAATTAAAAAGTCGATATTTTTAACATCTATATTTATTACATCGATATTTTTGAGTAGATATTTATGTACTTACCTGTTTAGGTATAGGGAGTCGATATTTTTGTAAACAATATTTATACAACTATATTTTTGTCAACTATATTTTTGTAATCGATATTTAAACACCTTACCGTTCCTAACATTGAACAACATTAACTCGCCTCCCAACTAAAATGGGTGGCCGGATGCCTGGACAAGGGATGGGCTGCATTCTTAGAATGTCTGACAAGGCTTCCCAAAATGCACAGTTCGGTTTAATCCAATACTACATTACACAAAGAGCATACCTTACCCCAGATGAGATTATTCAACATTCCTATTGTACTGATGCTGCATGTCCCAGATGTCTTGTTGTGAATGGAGACTTGCTGCGTATGATGTGATCCTGTTGCCGCCCTACACCATATTGGTGATTCATCACTGCTTCTCTGGTCTCTTGCACTTAACAAACTATGGCACACACCTGGGAGGAGTTCATATTGCACCTCTTCTCTTGGAGTACGCCACAGAGGGTGACTACACACTTTCTAGACATTGAATTGTTGGTGGCTAAATGCCTGATTATGAGACAGTGGAAATCTCCTGGCCCTCCTCCTCAGCTAGCCTGTCAACGTTTGTTACTGGTATGGGCCATGGCTGAGAGCATTGTCTGGCACGAAGAAGAGACCCTCTGCCTCAGGAAATTACCAATTACAATTCACTGGGACACGATATTGAATGACTTCAGAAGGCATCCCAACAAGATGTAGTCTCCAGAAGGGTGTGAATCCAACAACAGATAGGGGTGGGAGATGTAGTGGGGGATCTACCTCCCTCCAGCGACTTGAACACACTGGGTGTCATCCAGAAGGGCATGTACCGCATGCACCTTATCAAATAGGCTTTGTCAGTGAGCATCTTTGGCAAATAATGTCAAGTCAACCAGTATAGGGATGGTCTGATGTAGTTACAGAAGGGCTAAGTTTGTCTTGTTATTTATGATTTGCCCCATCTCCTTTCCCTTCTGCCCCTACTTCCTTTTGGAGTTGATGAGAGAAATGACGTTTCACACTCACACATTGGATGCTCCTGGTGCTCCGCCATTGTCAGACCGCCTCTCCCAGCCAATTAACAGCACACCTTACCAATCGCATCCTCCTGATCCATTCCACAGCCACAACTTAACATTGCTCTTCCCTAAGTTATTCCCTGCTGGACGTGTGTGTGCATAGCTACATGATTGCCTTTAAGCTGTCAATGGGAATGGTGAGTGGCAGCATTGGTTTTCTTCTCTATTGCTGCTGTGATTTATTCAAACATGCGGCTGCATGTGTGACATTATAAAGGGAGGCATATAATTCTTTGATGTTTGAGTTTCTCGTTGCCTGTTTATCATAATGTATGAATCTGCTGAGCTTTTCCTATCTATTTACTAATGTGACTTTATTGTGATAAGTTGCAAAAAACACAGTTGATGGACAGAATGCAGAACAATGTCTTACATTCACCCCAGTACAAAGATCTGGGCCTAAATCCATCTTTTTTTGCACTCCACACCACCCTAGGTCAGACAATGGCTATATGCAAATCAGCCTTGACCCTGTGCCTCATGGGAACAGTCCAACCCCCTTTTGTACCGCTTTATTGTGATAAGGGCGCAGCATGTCAATCATAATATCTTGTTTGGATTATATATCCTTGCAATCTCTACTGACTGCTGTAATGCCAGACATTTGCTTCACTATTGTGATGTGCAAACTAAAGCAAAAAACTTGAGTAAACAGATTCAAACTAAAAAAGGTATACCGTATAACTAAAAGTAAGATACTGTTGTAAAATGTTTATATACCTTCATGAATCAATGTATTGTCTGTGCAATAAACAGTAGCTACACCAACTCTAAGAAAAATGTTTCTTATTATGAAATGTCATCAATAATGCATATTTATAGGATGATCAGGGATCTATGCCTATCACTGAGTTGCAAATCTGCAATCATAGATGACGTACTCAAGCATAAGTCAAATGATACTCCCATTTTATGTTTGTTATTTTTCCATAAAGGATAAAGGCTATTGAAATATTAAACGTTTGAGTCCCTCCATCACTTTATATGAATCCTAACACCGTCTAATAGCTACCTAGGCTCATAGAGATATACATAGCCTATGATAAATTATTTAACAATCAAAGTGAGTACTTGGTCTAGCTAAGGTGATATTTGCAAGTATAGGTTGAAACTTTGCAGTGCAGGTGAAGACATCCTTATGCATGATATATAGTACAGAGAAGTGTATTATTTTCTGTTCAGGGAGCCAGTGAAAGGAGCTTTTGATGGTCAGGCATATTTAATCCACCTGATTCTGGAATACAAGTTGTGGATTTGGTAGGTCAGCATAGATGTCAGTGAAAGGATCCAATCTCGATAAGACTAAGATGCCTTTTTCATGTACTTCTATTAACCACAAAGCAGTAGGGCACAGAGGCACCATCTTTGACAACCCATCCATAGCCAGTCATTCAGTTTAGATTTCCCCATGGACCTGGTGCTGATTCCTTGATAAAAGTGTTTCAATTGATGTGGACAGAGCACTTTTGTGAAAATTCAATTTCACCCTATCTGCCATACCATGTATCATAAGTAGTGGAAGGAAGGGGTCCCAGTTGCATAGGAACAATAAACACAAAGATGAAAATGAGTCAACCAAACAATAATTTAGTCCACATTGTTTTAATCACAATGGGAGTGTATATTGGATATACAGTTTGTCAGAACAATAAGTTAGTGGTTTTCACAGTGCCCCAAAACGGGAAAAAGGGAGGGTGGTGAGTGATAGTGTGAGGATGTAGTGAAAGAAAGAAGGAAGATTCTTAAGTGACAGTATAATCAACAAATATAACTCATTTGTCAATGTTACAAATTATGTACAAAGAACAGGACCGTCAGGTTCATACACTCATCTCGAACAAAAATCATACTCCACAAAGTTCAATAAATGAAAACAATGGGGCGTGGAGTTGACATTCAAAGGCAGATGGTTGTCGACGTTTCGACCCTCATATGTGCAGATAGTAGTACTAATCTTGCTGCGGGGTCTTCATCAGGACTGGAAGGTTGGGACACATAACCTATTAGGTATATAAATATATATTTTAGACACGGGAAGAAGTATCCCCAGATATATCAAAGACAAAAGGCACATCGGCCCATGGTGGGATCGGTAGGGGTTGTAAGTTAACAGGGTCCCGACAAAGTTACTGGGACAATGTCAATGAGGCATTTATGCAATGGCTTAAGTTGCGCTGAAACGTCACAACAATATAATACACATTGGAAAGCATGAAGTCACGAGCAGTTGAGGATGAGCCGACCCGACATGGGTGGACAAGGCCATGGGTTACTGAAGACGACTGCTAATTGGGACATGGTAATACACCTGGAACCCGAAGGATCAGGACCAAAGTGCAATCACTGAGTCGCGTGTTTATCCCCGGGGTGGGAACATTGCCAACATCCTCAATACCCGTGAGTTAAAATGGATGTTCACATTTGATTCGATTGAGACCGGGCTCAATGAACAAGATAGCTCCTTCTCTCAATTAGCTACCCTGTCTTGAATACTATCTCATTTACACTCTATGTGGTCTTTACCCTTATGCGAGTGGTACGCCATAACTCTAATGATGTTACATGACTTTCCCTTTCTTTGAAAAGTGCTTAACAAGTATTACATCATGTTCCCAAATGTATGAACTCTTTGGTAATTACATGCTTAGTACAAGAATCATCTGTTGGCATTGTGATGTGGCCTTTACCCTCCTGTGAGAGGTACGCCACTCCCGGTGTAAATGTGCTATCCATAGGGAAGTTCGCGCATTGAATGTTTTACTCACCTAATCACGTGAAGGTTTTTCAACATTTACTGTTAATGTGTCACGTCTTTTTCGCTATCTGAATTTAACCAACCGCTTACAACAATGCATGTCCATGCCACGCTGTCTTTAGGATTAGATCATGCGTTCAACTCATATGCTGTCCATGGAATTATGAGTCTCGGGCTCTGTCTATTGTTGAATCGCTAGGTCCACTGTAACCTGGCAACGCAAATAGTCTTTCCACCATGTCCATACGGGTGCTTCGCACCACGTGACCACGTTCCCATGGTGATATTACCAAACCCGGAACCCAACCTCGCCATTGCGATCTGGAGCGGTGATCAGGACGTGATTCACTCCGTGTTTGGTAAGCATTATCCCAACTCCGAGGGCGCCTACCTACTAGCCAATGCCGATTAACCTCTCGTGCTGGCTCAGTCTCTAACTCCACCTTGCCCTCTTTTTCAGATACTTCGAGAATAGTTTCCCAACCAGATTACAATTGTACACGATTCCCGTCGAACGTGTTTTCTACACAGCAATTGGGTGAGTGCTCTCCCCTCCAGTGCATCACTATGTCCGATGCCTTGAGGTTCTTTAAGGTTCCCTAAATGTCTACTCCAATTATATTTGATAGATTTCACACTATCGTTGATATACCGGACCACGACTGGCTTCTGAGCAACTATAATCAACGTATGTTCTAAATTACGGTGAGTCATTCATCACTTGCCTTCAATTTAGTCCCGTGACGCCCCTCTTTTACTGTAAAATTGTACCTTCTAATTGTCCGTTAACATTCTAACCCTATAGATCCTCCCTCACTATCGGTCTGCTCGACCTTGAATGTATTCAACATCGGGTCCTGTATATACCACGTCAGTGGTAAGTTCAATAGCCTATGACCTTATGACTTGTATTAACCTGCTCTGACACGATAAACGCGCGACTCGGTGATTGCACTTTGGTCCTGATCCTTCGGGTTCCAGGTGTATTACCATGTCCCAATTAGCAGTCGTCTTCAGTAATCCATGGCCTTGTCCACCCATGTCGGGTCGGCTCATCCTCAACTGCTCGTGACTTCATGCTTTCCAATGTGTATTATATTGTTGTGACGTTTCAGCGCAACTTAAGCCATTGCATAAATGCCTCATTGACATTGTCCCAGTAACTTTGTCGGGACCCTGTTAACTTACAACCCCTACCGATCCCACCATGGGCCGATGTGCCTTTTGTCTTTGATATATCTAGGGATACTTCTTCCCGTGTCTAAAATATATATTTATATACCTAATAGGTTATGTGTCCCAACCTTCCAGTCCTGATGAAGACCCCGCAGCAAGATTAGTACTACTATCTGCACATATGAGGGTCGAAACGTCGACAACCATCTGCCTTTGAATGTC
>NW_028247749.1:0-53648 GCF_964263255.1 Lissotriton vulgaris | reverse complement strand
TAAACAGCACTCTGTACCCACTTCCAAGGGCCCAGGACTGGATTGTCACCACTTAACAGGGCAATCACTGTAGCAGATGTGTTGAAAGTCTTTTATGTCCTTGAGACATCAATCAGAAGACAAGCAGCAAGCTCTTGGAGTCACTCTGGTTCTGAGTTCAGGTGATTCAGGTTCAGTCTTTCTCACCCAGGAAAGGAGGGCAGCAGACCAGCAGAATGAGAAAGTAGTTTTTCCAGAGCAGAAGTCCTGCAGAGTGGCAGTCCTTCAGCAGCGAAGCAATCCTTCTTCCTGGCAGAGCATCCACAGGTCCAGAAGTGTACTGAAGTGGTGTAGTCTAAGGTCCTTCTTTTATACAAAATTGTGCCTTTGAAATGGGAAGAAGCCTATAGTGGCATGCTTATGAAGTGCACAGATACCCTGACTTCTTGCCCTGGCTCCAGACTAACTTCAGGGGGTACGCAGCCCTTGATGTGGAGAAGAATAGCCTATAGAGGGGTAAGTTAGACTGGGCCCAGCTCCTCTCTCCCACCCTGCCAGTAATGGTCCATTCAGTCACACGTAGGCTTCCATTGTGTCTGGCTCTCGAAGAGGAATACACAAAGCCCAAATGCCAACTACACTCAGTCATGTGATCAGAGACAGGCTACAGGCACCAAATGGCTAAGGCAAGAAAACCCCAACTTTCTAAAAGTGCAAAAAGAACACTTGATGGATGGAATCCTGAACAATATCAAACATTCACCCCAAGTACAGAGATCCTAGGACTATATCCATAGTTTGTTGCTCACTATGCAATTCCAGTTTAGAACCAGCAATATGCAAATCAGTCTTGACCATGCTCACCATTGGAACAGTCCAGACTGAACTGCCAGGCCACACCCTTCCTGGACCAGAAAGTAAACAATCATACTTGGACTGGTTTCATGGTATCACCCTTCATCAGCAAGGCTAGCTCGACTCCAATGACATGGAGAGCACTGCACCCACAACTGGGCATGCCCATTCCACTTAGGGCAACAAATACAAAAAAATATAATTAATGGATGGAATGCTGACTAATGGCAAACCCCCCCCCCCAACAAAGATATCTGGGCCTTAATCAATTTTTTCTTTGCTCACCATGCTATTCCAGTTTAGACCCAGCGATTTGCAAATCAGCCTTGATCTTTCTCCCCATAGGGAATAGTCCAGCCTAAATTGCCAGGCCACACTCTCCCCGGCCCAGAAACCAGCATCCTGGGACATGTTTCAGAGTATCACCCCTCATCAGCTAGGCTAGCTCGAATCCAGTGGCATGGAGAGCACAAGACCCACATCTGGGCATACCCATCCCGCTTAGGGCAACAAATGCAAAATGTACAATTGAGTGACCGAATGTTGAACAATGTCAAACATTCATCCCCAGTACAGAGACCTGGGCCTAAATCCATCATTTTTTGCCCGTCATGGCATTCCAATTTAAACCCAGCTATGGCCAAATCAGTCTTGACCCTGCTCCCCAAGGTAACAGTCAATCAATCAATAAGTCCGTATTTGTGTAACGCAACACTGTCACCCCTTAGGTTATCTGGGCGCCAAGGATGCCATGTCTCGTTCAAAAAGCCAGGTTTTGAGTTTCTTTCTGGAGTCTGCCAGGGAGTGTTCTTCAAGATGAAGGTCCTGGCTCTCTAGTAGAGAAACTGTAATAGGACTGTTGAATAGCAATTTAAACAACAGTGAAGAAGGACTACTTACCCATCCACTAGATTGAACCCTTTATAGATAATCAGTGGTCATCTTGCAATGGTACTGGGCTGATATCTGCTTTTCTTGTCTTTTTTCTCCTCGCCCTTACAATGAAGTCTCTGAAAGACATTTTCATTGTAATCTCTGTGGGCTATGCCCTGAATTCTGCTCCCTGTCCATCGCAGCTAAAGCGTTACCCTCCCCTCAAGGTTTAAGGATGGAAACTCTGGAAGGACTATTCTCCTTTCCTTTGAGGCAGTTCATCAAAAATGTGGAAGGAATCATATCGTTCCTTTAGAGGCAGGTCATTAAAACTATGTAAGGACTATTCTCCTTCCCTTGAGACAAGACATTGAAACTAGAGAAGGACTATCCTCCTGCCCATTGAGGCTGGTCATAGAAACAGTGGAAGGACTACTTGGTCTGATTTAACTGGCTAAAGCGAACCTCTAAAGTGGTCTCTGTGGTGGCTCTCCTTGTGGCCACACCAGATCCTTCCTGCACTGCTTGAGGTCAGCTGGGTCAACACGCATCTGCCTTCAACTGGTATACTACTTCACGCTCTGTCTTCTCCTTTCACTTTTCTTACTTAAAGCTCCCCTGAGCTATATGCCTTCTCCTCCTTTTGATTCTACACACCATCACCACACTCTTGGCACCCTTACCTCCCCTTCCCCTCCACTATCCTAACCACATGCTTTCCACTTCTTAATCATGTCGGCCAAACAAGTGAAAACTGGAGCCAACTGCTTCAAGATCTTACCCTCCCAATCTTTTCAAAGCATTGGATAAAAAGTTCAAACATAACACCCTTGAACAATTTCCTAATTACCCTTTCATTGACCAATATTGCAGTGCCCGATATGGGAGGCTCAGAACTGACCCCATTTTCTTCATCAATAACATCTCATCCTGGCAGACTATCTTCATTACTTCCTTCAACATTACCTCCTTGTCCTTTATCCCACATGGGCACCAAATAGAAGTTTCTCCTTCAGCTCGATTCAATGGATCACTCACTATCTCCCTTTATAGCAATGGTAAGGTCATGATTCAAGCTAATGACACTTGTGTCTCTCTTTTTGACCACCTACTACCATCCCTGCTCACCATCCCTGGCACTTCGATACCTCTTGAATCTCCAATTGACTCCTCGCTCAATTCACTCATGCCTCCCCCTAGCCACCTGGACAGCAGAAGGCAACACTCCCAAGAGGAACAGACCTCTTCTCTGGCAGACCTGCTCCCCTCCTTCACCCTTACTTCCCCTCCTCCCAATTACTCCCTCTCCAGTTGGGACACTAGCCCAGGCTATTGATATTACTCTAATTTGCCCCTCCATTCCATCCCAGGATCTCAAAGAATCCTCCACCAACCAGGTTATTCAGTCCCTTATCCAAACCATTTTTCTAGCAGCCAGGCTTCCCAGCTCACATAGCTACTTCTCCACCCTCTTTTTACCCACCAAACCCATCACCCCCAGATTCTTCTCCCTTTAACCTGAATACTTTGTAAAAACCATATGTCTCTCTTCCCCCACCTCCCTCATTCCAGTACTGCTTCTCAACTATTTACCTATGGCTACCTCTACCTTTCCCCTCCCCCTTCCACTTGCCTAGAAGAACCATACACTGCCTTCATCTACCCTCTGGGCCAATTTTCTCATTGTCCTTTTCTCCGGCCCTCATACACTCACTTTACCCAGCTCACATGTCTTCTTCCCCCTCCTTTCTTGACCTCCCTCGACCCCCTGCCTTTCTTTGACTCCCTTCTATCCCTTCCCTACCTACCGTCTTCCCACCATAGCCCTCACCCATCTCCTCCACATTTAGAACTCAATACTACTATGTCTTTCAATATAGGCCCAGAAAATGTTCTCTCCCCTAAAGCTGCACCTGTACTTATTACCATTCAACACCACTTATCGAGTCTCCCTCCACTTTATAATCATATACCCCAGCATACCTTCATTCCCCTCTCCCTTCTTGCTCTCCCTCTCAAGTTGAGCTCCCTTATGAACCCACTGAGCAACATTAAATGTCATGCTCAGAAAATAAAGTAGGCCATCTCATCTCCTCAATCTCCCAGCTTGACACTACCATCTCCCACCTGGGTAAAAAAATATCCACCTTTCCTGATTTCCTACTTCCCCTGGCAAGCGCTCCTTACCCCAAACTCCTTTATCAGAAGAGTACCCTTCTTCCATCGCCCCAAAAGAACTGCACCTCACTTATTGCCAACAGACATTCCCAATGTATTGCCTACTTACAATACTTCTACCCCTCCTTCTCTTCTCCAGCCAACACTAATCATTGCACTATGCAGACGATCTCCCTGGCCTGAACCAAACACAAGCCATTTTCAACCCATGCACCAACATATAGGAACATCACCCCTATAGCCTCTAAAAACCCATACACCCCCTTCACCAAAACAGTCATATCAGAGATGCGCTGTTTGCTTCACAATTGAAGATCTGCAACTAAACACAAGATGGAAATCTCAGACATCATCAATCTTTACAATCTTGATATACTTTTTTTCACTGAGACCTGATTCAATGACACCTCTTATACTACTTTTGATCTTCTGCTCCCAACGGACTATCCCATTATCAGAAATGACAGAGAGAGTAAAGTTGGGGGAGACTTAGCAGTTGTCTTCAGAAACTCTCTTCAATTGAAGAATTGTCCCAGACGCTCTTTCCACACCTTTGAATGCCTTTCTCTGAAACACCTCTCTGGCAGATCTCAGATGATCAAATTAGCAAACTGTCTCTACATGAAATTCTGTGGTACAAGGCACCCCTCAAGGCTCGATCCCCGCACCCACCCTGTTCAATCTTTACATGGAGCCGCTGGGAAATCTACTAAAAAAATCCGGGATCCACTATCACCTCTATGCTGATGACACTCTAATCTACCTGGAGGTGTCCTCTGCACACAACATTTCAATCCTCAACACCATCATCAACTCCATTCAAGATTGGATGTAAACTGATCAACTAATCCTGAATTCCTTCAAAACAGAATTACTTCTTCTCTTTACCTCCATCTCTCCTAATCCTATTCCATCATGGGTAGACAATCTGAACATACCAAATAACAATCCTATCATTGTGGACAGGGCCAAATCCCTAGGCTTCATCCTAGACAAAAGATTACACCTACATTGTCATATCAACACCATTGCCAAAATCACATGCTACCAACTGCTCCGTCTCAGAGGGGTTCAATGTTTCATTCCTGACCAAGACGTAAAAACTTTGGTCTAATCACTGGTTCTCTCCAGATTGGACTACTGCAACTCTCTCCTTTCTGGCCTCCCCAGAACTCACCTTTCTCCTCTAAAATCCATCCTCCACACAGCAGCATGTTTTGTCTATGGGGCTAAAAGTAATCAACATATTTCACCCATACTATTTTCTTTTCGCTGGCTTCCCTTTGAAGCTAGGTCAACTTGCAAGACTGCCTGCATCACCCATAAAGCCATACACACATCCACGCCATGCTACCTGGCAAACAAATTCAAAATATGAGGAGACTCCAGACCTTCAGGCAATGCTGAAAACTTACTGTTCGAACTCCCTACTTTCAAATGGGAAAGATTTTAGGCACAATCCTTCTCAGGTATTGCGATGAGAATTATGAACTCATTACTTCCAATCTTTCAGCCCACCAACTCTTTCCAGACTTCCAAAACCGATCTTAAAACTCTTTTGTTCCAAAGACACTTCCAAGAATAATTCAACCGACATCATGACCCTCATTGTAGTGTAGTTCCTATATTCCCAATATGCTTTGCGCATTTGAATAATATACACTATAAATTTGACAGAGGACTGAGGTCAGTATGTCTCTATGAAGTATACTAAACTTAATTGTGTGTGCCAGCTAACTCAGAGGTCACTAGAAACTTTCTCGAACAAACAAGAAGGGATTAGTCTCTGACAACCGCATAAACAAGACAACTTTGTTTTCCCTAGAATCGTAAGATATCTTCAGAGTCGTGGAAACAATAGATAACTATTTCACTCTGTCAATCGTGCATGCTTCGTTTCAACAGAGTTTGCACAGCAATAGAGAGATGGGCGTTTCAATAAAAAGGGTTTATTGAACAGTCTTCTTTCTCATGCAAGAGAGGTGAACTGCTACAATCGTTAGACAGAATATGAAGTATAATGCGTACAGCACAAACAGTAATATAAAATAATACTGTAATAGCATGGTCTGTTGCTATGACATGTAAAAATACATACATAAAGAACACAGGCTAAACTACTCAACTGGTGCTTCTAAAATACGCCAACCACAGTGTAGCTAACCTAGGTCTAGTACGAGGGAAGAAGTAGGTGTCTGTCTTTTAGCATTGGTTTAGTTTTGCCAAGAATTGCCAAAGGTTTCTCTAGGTTTTAATCAGCTCCATACCTTAGAATGAGAGAGGTTTGTATCTATGTCTCGGGACTCAATTTCCCAACACCCCGCAAGGGGAGTCGGAAGTACTGGAGCTGGAGAGTTGGCTTCCTTCTGCACTTGCTGTAGCGAGCTGCATCGTGCAAGTAGGTAGTCGAAATGCACCGAACCACACCGTGCTTTGCCAAAGCAAGTGAAGGTATATTTATACCATGAAGGTGTTTAGGAATGCCAGTATTGACATAAAGTCGGGCATATGAACGTCATGAATGAACCCCTAAGGAATAGATGTTCATGCATATTAATGAGTTTCTCGGAGAAATCAATTTCCAGGTTATGGGGACGTCCCTTCTGCTTAAGAGTCTGGTTTTCCAAGAAATCGTTGTGACGTAGATAAAAGTATGGAAGAAGCCATGCTTGTATTTGGGTAGCATGGGGTATGCCTAAATAAGTACGGGATTTTTATGCCTATATAAGGGCAATGCGAATTATAACTATATAAGCGCATGAATCGGGAAGTTCATGCAGAGTCTAAAATCGAACAAAACACCCACTCCACTTTCTTATGTACGATGTTACTAAATTCTAAACATGTTTAAACATATCTAAAACATATCTACACATGAAGTGTGAAAATCACCCAAAATACATAAAAAATGCATTAGAACTGGTAGTACACATAACAAATGCATAGGTGCCGTACGCATTAAAGCAATGTTTCATTCTAAGCGTATATTTACATTTGAATGCTAACAGAATGAATCATGAAAATATACATTTGTGAAATGGCTCGTAAATACATAAGAAAAAGGCCAAAACCACTTCATGTCATATTACATAAACAGTTTGTATGTGGACAAGGTCAAATATTGTCGCTTGGAGTATTCAAAGAATTCTTGTTCTCTATGAATAGTTCTACTATAAGCAGATTACTTGTGCCAAAAAATTAAAAATACAAATTTGGAGAACAAAAATTAATCATAGGAAAAAAGTTCTTTGTTTTCAAAAGTGAAGGTCAAATTCAAAGTCTCTCAGAACTCTGTGTGCCAAATTCAAAAGTCAGTGTTAGAGCTTGGAGAAAACATGAAATCTTCTATGTCTGTAAAAAAATTGTCTATAATTGTAGGTGACAGTTGGATTACCTTGTTTAGAAGATTAATCACACATAGATGTGAAGCATCGCTTTCAGCATTGGTTGCATCAGCAATGTTCGAATCGGATGTTACCTGCGTGCCTGAAGTTTCATCTTGTACCTCAGCATCAGCATTTTGCGTCTGTGAGATCTCAATGAAGGCCGTCATCAGAAACTGGTAGGCGTTGGGGACAACACAGGGCATGGGCCGTTACCGGGTTCAGCAAAGTGTCATCATCTGTTGGCATGAATGATGGGAGTGTTAGACAGATGCATAGCATGCATTCTTCTCGACATAGCAGGCAGCGTACAACAGGTTAGATGCAATCTTGCCAGATTGGTCTGAATGACAGAAACCATGTGGTATTTATTTCTCATAGACAAGTTAATCCCAAAATTTGGACGATGCGCTCACGACACTTCATTTCAAATAGACCTCTCTTTATGGTGTTTGGAGTGGCGCTGGAAGGAGCAAAAATTGTATCCCTGCAACGAGTCCCAAAAGGAGGGGCAGTCCACCAAACACAGAGTGCATGAAGTTTGGAAATATTCCTAGGACTGCTTGAAAAGGTACTAACAGTCCGGAACATACGTTCTTAAATAGATGTACAATACCGCTCGTATCAGACATGTTTAAGATACGACTTAACATTTCCGAGAAATGTATAGGGCAGTTTGTAGTTAAGAGGGCATGTATCTCAGCAGAAGTCCTTGCGACTTGCAGATCATAGGTCTCTTTGGCCAAGGTCAGTGGCACAGTTTTTCAAAAGAATGGCTTTCATTCTGCTTAAAGTATCAATTCGTATAGAAGAGATGTTCAATGAAGGCCATAACGGGGACTCCCTGTCTTTCTTGGTTTTAGGAAACAATACTTGCATACAGCAAGTGACCCTGGCTGACTCAGTTACTAGATATGGTATTCCTGGCAACATGCCACAGCAGCTGTTATTGTTCAACATGAGGTAACTTCCATTTGAAAGTTGTCCAAAAATGTAATCAATCACTGCAGCTGGTGAACCTTGCAGGTGACAGGATAAGTTGTTAGAGAAACCATCGCAGGCCCCGTGTAAATTAATACCCTAAAAAAAGGAGAGAACCGCTTAGTGTGTTTTCATAGTTTTTACCATTAAGAAACACTTCACTTCCCCAATTCCAACATCTATGTGTGTATGGTAATTCCCAGGATGTCTTGATGTATCCTTTACCCAACCTTTCACATGTGCCTGCTGGTTTGTGTATTTTAGGCAATACTGAAAATGGAAAATTGTAACAGGCAGAGGGATTGCTCCATGTTTAATCCATTCAATAGCTGTTTTTTCTGCTACCGTAAATTGCAATCTTTTTAGTTTTTCAATGTTCAGCACAGTATAGTCTGCTCCCCTTTGTGCCAACTTGATCTGTTTATCAGTGAGATTGAATTCTGAAAACACTAACGTAGTATTGATTAAACGCCAAGGCACATAACCTGAACAAAAGTTATGTAACGTCCAGCCTAATAGCATGATAGATTGTAATTGCGACTGACCATGATGCAACATGACCAAGTCCTGTTCCATGATGTCAATGGCAGAAAACACTATGATGTCCAATGAATATATCATGGACGACAGTCGTTAACCCATTACCAACTACTAAGAGAGTTTTCACTAACTTAATACGATCAATTTCTCATATTCTTTCAGCAGTCTCTGCTTGCGTCATCTTCCATGCTTCATTATAAGCAGTATAGATACCGGCATATATAAAAAGTTTATGACGCGGTTTTTCTTGGTCCTAGCAAGAAATCCCTAAGATCAGCGCCATCTTTAAGTAAATATAAGTGTTGCTTTACATCTATAGGCACAGTTTCCTTACACTGTATGTTGTTACTATTCCAGGATGCTGTCTTTGAACATATCTTGGGTCTGGCCTATTGAATGTGAAACCCTGTGTTTTGTTCAGGAATCTATCTTGACAGTTGGTTGTGTCTGTGTGCCAGATCAACTATTTATTCCAATCCGGATCTGTTCTGATGCAAAATAGTATGTACGTCAAACACCCCTTCTGAAGTGTTATTACTTTCAGGTGTAGGTATGGACGGATTGTTCATGTCTTTGATTTTTGCTAACCCAAGGCAAGACGTCTGTTGACAGTGCCATTCAAAAACATAATTTTCTCAGGGATGATACAGGCTCTAAATAAAGCTTCTGCACCCTGTTCCTGTCAATCTTTTGTGCCCCAGACAGGTTTTGTCTCAATGTTGTCTTTCCAAAAGTCGAAACCTAGTTTAGACAGGTGGGCATAAAAGGCAGCAGAATAAATCTGTTTTGTATTGATCAACATACTTTTCATTCCTGTTTTGTTTACATTCTTGAAGTAAAATGATTCAGCATTTGATACATTGAACCCTGAAAAGTAGGGGAATTTGATAGCAAATGTCTTTGAGCTAGCCTTTGGTGGCGTTGGACAATGTTACCATTGGTTATACGTTAATACATTTTTAGGATTTGCAGATTTGTGCAAGAAATGATGACCATAATGATTAAACAATACATTTGTCCATAGTCTGAATATTCTAAATATTCATGGTTTTTAAATACTGCAAATATTTCTAGGTCTGACATCATAATATTAACAGTCTCGAAGTCCCAATCATCAGAAAATGTACTAGATGAAACAAAGTCACTTAATGAAATCTTGAACTGGTGTAGAATCTTCAACAGCTCCGATGGGCCAAAAATGTCATATTCTTTTTTGTCCCAAGCTATACACCTGGTATAGAAATGGCTGTGATATTAACTGATGACAAGTCTCTTTGTTCACAATGGGATGATTTGTGTGGCTTGAGGAGTAAGTTGATGTTTTTATTTGCTGTGTCAATTTTGACATATCTTTCATTTATCAGCATTCCCAGAGGTGTTACCAGAGCTAACCAAAGTAGTAGAAAAAGTACACCCAACACAATCCAAAGTTCAATCCATGGTGATACCAGATAAGTCTTTTCCAGGTGATGAAAAAAGTCAGTAGCTTTTTCTTTGAAAGTTATTTGTGCTGGCGTCGTTCCAGGTTCGCTGGGATCCTCCGAAAATGTATCAAAGTTAATGAAATAGCCAGAAGCAGTTCTGCCAATTGTTAGGATTGCATCAGGATTCGTTGAAATCGCTGGAACCACTTGATCACTTGTTACTTTGTTGTAGGCAGGTGTTTCTTGACAAACTGTTAATGGCGGGTTTCCATTCTTGCCTGATGCACGCCGCAAGCCTGCCACTCTGCCATTAAACAGTCCATGGGGGACTGCAATGTTGGAACCAAGCGCCGGGACTCGGTCTCCCAGAGTCCTCGGGGGCGCACTTCAGCAGCATCACATCCTAGACGCATGGAGGCGCTTAAAACTGCTGCAGCCCTCCCGCAGCGCAGGTTTCCATTCTTGCCTGATGCACGCCGCAAGCCTGCCGCTCTGCCATTAAACTGTCCGTGGGGGACTGCAAAGTTGGGACCAAGCGCCGGGTCTCCGTCCCCCAGAGTCCTCGGGTGCGCACTTCAGCCGCATTACATCTTAAGCATCTGGAGGCGCTTAAAACTGCTGCAGCCCTCCTGCAGCACGGGGCAAAGCCCGGGCCAAGGGTGGGCCCGTCCTTGTCCGTCACTGACCAGAGGTAGCCTACATCCCTGGGTGTAAGGTAACTTTTCATGATGTCTACAACTAATGCTCCTGCTCATACCCAGAAGAAACATGCATGTACTGTAAAAGAGCCTCGTACCAAGTCAAATACTTCTCCAGTACCTTTGCCCACAGCCATTGACTTAATGCTTCAGAAGGCGATTGGGGTAGTCACTTCAGAAATCAAACTTACAGAAAGACGATTATCTATTACCCCTGACTTTTCTCCCCTCGCATCGCCGACCTCAGCAAATGTTTTAAACCCCCCCGAATCACCTGCACATGAAAGTCCCCTCCTGCATGACTCTATGATAATTCCTACACCTAGTATAGAATTCATTAGAGAGGGTACTGTCACCACAGCTCAGAGGGTTAGGAAGAGAAAGCAGGGCAACACTAGTGGAACCAAGGGGAAAAAGGCAGGGGACGGGAATGCTAAAGGTACACTTAATGCCCTTAGACCAGAGAATTGCTTGGGCAACAACCATGCTCCTCTGGCAGCCCAACCGTATCCATCTTGGGTCCTAACATTATCCCAAACATTATTATCAGATCTCCTCATCCAATGTAGAATCATTGTGAAGGAAGATATTGCCCCTCTTTTTGATTATATCCAAAACCTAGCAGCTAGTGTGGGTAAAGCTCAGGTTACTAGCCACCAGAGCGCTAATACTAACACACTATCTTGATGTCAAATGAGGGCTGAGATCCATCAGAACCCATTTGAGACCCGACAAACTCAACCTAACCCAGAAACCATTTTGGCCCTGGATCAAGCTAATTCCAACAAGGCAGCATCTAATACCAAAGTGGTAGAAAAGTGTACTCCTCAATTGGCCGAGCAAGTCCCGAAAGAGATCCTTCCCCATTTAGGGTGGAAGGCCCAAAAACAAAACCAGCGCATAGGGGCAAACTCAACTTGCAATGTGGAAATGGGTAATATATCTACAGAGGGGAAAAGAGGTGGGACCCCCTCATTTAGAGAAATGCAAACACCGTACCTTCCAACTATCAATCTACCTTCAGCGGCAGCCCCATGTGTATTTGTACTGGCTGGAATTCCTGAACTCAAACATGGCCAAAATGAGTCATATTTAGATCTCAGAAATAGGATATTGTTTTGGGTGGCAGCATACAAACAATTTCCCTATAGTAGGGCTGGTGAGATCTTGATGGTCTGTAGGGTGGCTTGGGGGGGTTCTACAAAAAAGACAATCTCTGGGGACTGTGTGATCTTTAACTTTAAGTACCCAGGATTGGTATTTCAACCTTCCTGCCCCTTGGGTCAACAAACTGCTATTAGAGCGTTTACTCTGGATTCTTTCTACCCTTCCTCCCGAAATATGGGTGAAGTCTTTACCTCCCTGGATTTTGGTAGTTGGCGTATGGAATCTCACAAAATTCCCACAACTTTTCTGCACAATTCCTCCATTTTTAATATCCCGGTCTCAAACCATTTTGGCCCTCTGGAGGATGTAGACTGACTGAGAGGACCAGAAGTTTTAAAAATTACAAACATGGACCCTGGGCCCTTGAATCTTTGTATCATAAATCAGGTCAATAGACAACCCATAGCGAATATTGGGGTGGGCCCGGAGTTATAGGAAAGGGATACATCTCCTTGTAAGAGGTTAAATGGAATATCTGAATCTGGTTGCCCTCGTACTACTATTCAAGCTGCTCCAGTTCTTACCCATCTGGATTCTGTGGGGGAGAGAGCCTTTCCTGGAGAACAATCTTAAAATTTTGTCCTGGAATGTGGCAGGCCTATCTAACAAAATAGCTTGTCCCGATTGGGGGTCTTTTATAGACCAATATGATGTATGCCTACTTCAGGAGACGTGGGCAAGGGATGAGACTGCAAGATTGGGCATTGCGCCATATGATAACTTGGCATCTATGGAGGAAAGGGTAGACCATATGGGGGGTTATTTATATTGGTAGCTTCACACTTGCCCTGTATGGTGACACAACTAATTACTCCAACCATAGATCTTCAATGTGTCACACTCAAGTTTCCGTCCAACCTCAGGGTGACTTTTATCAATGTCTATTCTCGCCCTGTTAAGTTGGGGGAAGCATCTCCAACATTGGCCCTGCTTGATACCTTTATTCCCACCGTTTCTGGTGACAGTATATTGATTGTTGCTTGTGATTTTAATTGTCAATATGAGCTCTTACCTGCCATTGGAAATTCTTTAACTATAGAAGAAGATGAGCAATGGTCTATACCTGAGCTCCAAATTACTCCAATCAAGGCTTGGTCACCGTTGGCTCTCCAACTCAATTCTATAACCTTGGCCCACTCTATGAGAGCCTGTAATGGACGTACCCAGTCAGATCGTGAAGGAAAGGCTACGATTAATCGCATTGGCCAAACCTCCCGGATAGATTATATCCTGGTCGAGACAAGGACATGGCCTATGGTCACCGATTTTGAGATTTTATTTCGATATGACAGTGACCATAACGCTCTGGCATTGCCCATGGGGGCAAAACAAGCCAAAACAGTGAATTGAATCTCTCTAACGATAAAAAAGGCTCAAATGGCCTGTGATAAAGCAATCCTCATATAAAATGAGCGCCTTATACTCCGTTTTTTATAAGATTCTTATGGAGATAAGAGGTTCTATTGAGCTCGAACAGGACGTGATGATAAATAAAATCCCCAAATTACATCTGGGGCTGGTGGCTGAGTTGGCTGATTTACTTAATCCGGTAGTGACCAAACATAGGCTAAATCTGAAGACTCAGTTGTGGTTCGATCACAACTGTAAAACAGCAACGTCTCTTTTAATTGAGTCAACTAAAGCCCCAGCTAGGAGCCGAGTAAAACTAAGGAGGCAGGAGTACAAGCAGGCTATTGCAGAGGCTAAACAGCAATGGGAAAATACTAGATAGGACAGCAAAAAGTGCTCTGGGGAATAGGAATATGTGGGAATTCTGGGCAATAGTGAGAACTTTTAGTGGCTGTGGTCAGGTTGCAGATGAGCCGATTATTGTGCCTGAGAGATGGATGGAGCACTTTCGGGCGTTGTACTTGACGGAAGTGGGTACCTCCCCGAGCCTGATAACCCTCCAGAATGAACACAATGACTTCCCATGTAGTCTGGAAGACGCTCCCACGTTGCCCATTCTTAAACCAGTAGTAGGCGCAATGATAACACTGTTGGAGGTGGAGGGCGTGATTAGGAGACTCCCGGCAGGAAAAGCGCCTGGTCTTGATAAAATCCCCGGGGATCTTTTTAGGGACCAACCTGTGATCTGGATTCCGTACTTCTGTTTGATGTTTAATGCCATACATAAGGCTTCCCCCATACCTGAACCTTGGTTGGGGGCGGAGATTGTCCCAGTATTTAAAAAGGTCTCCCCACTATCCCTGCAAACTACCGCCCGATCAGTTTGATCAACGTGAGCCAAAAACTCTTTGCACAGATTATTCTTGATCGTCTTCAGACCTGGATGGAGGAAGCTGAGATATTGAGCCCCTACCAAGCCGGATTTAGGGAAAACACACCCACCGTAGACCAACTTCTTAGACTGCAACTTCTATATTGGGAAACGGTGAAAGTAGAGGGTGGCAGCCTCTAGTTAATTTTTGTTGACCTCAAGACGGCGTTTGATCTGGTACCCCCGGACATTCCGTGGGAAGTATTGGCAGATATGGTGATCCCTATCTATCTTCTGCAGAGGTAGTTTGGGATACATTTAAGTGTGGGGTTCTAGGAGAAACTTTGAGCTATTCAATAAGAAAACAGAGAGAGATTAGAAAGAAAGAGGAAGTAGAAATGAATAATCTAAGATTGTTGGAGATTAGGCTTATGCAGGAGTGTAATAAGGGACTAGCCACAGATACTATTACTAAGGAGCTACTGGCTCTTAAGGTTAAGATTCATCAAGGATTTGCTTTAAAGTTTGCTCAGCAAATTGCTGCTTTCCGAACAGAAGTTTACGAAGTAGGAGAAAATTCAGGAAAACATTTGGCTAAGAGGGCAAGGCAGAAAGCAGTGTTTGCTAGTATCGACAAAATTAATAATAACACAGGGGCGACTGTTAACAAAACCGCTGATATTCTTAAAGTGTTTTGGGATTTTTATTCCAAGCTATATGCTGAGGATTTGGTGGGAGACTGCTCAGACCAGATTACTCAATTCACCGAATCTGCTCTGAATGATATCTTATCTACACAGGAGAGCGAGAAGCTGGACCTGCCAATTACTTGGGAGGAGATTAAGCTTTCACAGCTGTCCTTAGCCTCTGGAAAAGCTGCAGGCCCTGACGCTATTCCCTTGGAGTTTTTTACACATTTTCATGGTGTTCTAAGATTAGAACTGGTGGATTTCTGCTTAAGAGCCCAACAAGGTATCGCCCCTCAATCGTGGTATGATTCTATAATAACTGTATTCCTTAAAAAAGGTAAACCCCCCCTTTCACCATCATCCTTTCATCCCATTTCACTTATAAATGCCGATAGTAAAATGTTATCTAAAATTCTTGCCTCACGATTATCCAATATTATTTCTCCGCTAGTTTCTAAATGTCAACATGGTTTTATTCCTGCCCGTGACACTGCGGATCATATCCGACGGGTGATCGCATTTCTCGATTGGTCCGAGGCAACACGGTCTAATGTTGGACTTGTATTTTTAGATGCTGAAAAAGCATTTGACCGGGTTGCCTGGGGCTATCTGTTTGACGTGTTAGCCAGGAAGGGATTAGGTCCAGGTTTTTTAAAGGCACTTAAAACAATGTAAACTGCTCCAAAAGCTTTTATTCGAATTAATGGCCAAGTTTCCCCTTTTTTTTCAATCACCAGGGGGAACCTGCAAGGATGTCCCTGCTCGCCTTTAGTTTTTGCACTTTATATTGACACTTTAATTAACCGCTTTATTTTGGAACAAAAGATCAGACCTATTTATTTGGCTAATACCAACTACCGAGCATTGGCTTATGCTGATGATATTGTGATAACTACCACCGACGTCTAGACAGCTCTTCCGGCAATTAATGATCTTGCCAAACAATTTGGATCATTCTCCGGTTATAAACTTTTTTTGAAAATCTATTTATTAGCATAGTAATCAGTGCAAACACATACAGATATGAACGTAGCAATAGTCAGGATGCAACATGCTTCTGCTTGCATAGGATGTATAAGTACATAATATGTCCAATTTTGTTTTTTCCATCACCAACTTAATATAACAAACCCATGCTGTTCCAAAACCCTCCCCCCACCCTCAGGAATCCCTCCCGACACTCCTTTAGTATGCATATAAACATAGGATGTATAAACTTAACCTGGAGAGAACGCAGATCCTTTGCTCTGGAGATAACCCACCTCCGAATATTTCTACTACCCCAGAGGTCACATATTTTTTAATTAAGATTTCCTTGCCCAAAGAGAAAATACCGGAACTTAATATAAACCCCGTCATAGCACAAATTAATACTATGTTACAGCGTTTAGATCACTTACACCTATCATTGTATGGTAGACTCAAAATCTTAAAAATGCTGATCTTACCAAAAGTGCTGTATATGTATCACCCTATACCGTTGGAATTTCATTCTTCCTGTTTTAAAAACTTAGAAAGTACTACTTCCCGGTTTTTGTGGGGCTATAAACGCCATCGCAAAGCCCTCAAGAAAATGATACTTAGTAATGAGTGTGGGGGCTGGAATGTCCCTTATTTCTTATTTTATTATTTAGAGGCTACATTACAATTTATTAGCCCTCTTGTAATGGGAGATAGAATAAATATACCTGTTTGTCAAATGCCAACGATATACAAAATGATTATGGGTGAGAAAGTGAAAGGCAGTTTTCTTAAGGTTGTCGAGCCCAGTTACCATAAAAAAACAAAGTAAAAGACGCTGAAGGTAGCTTTTGGAGCTTGGCAAAAAGTTCGACGGCATCTGGGCCTATCAAATTAAATTTTTATACCCCCTTAGCCTCGTCTGGTCTCTTGCCAGCTACTTTTTGTGATTTAACGACTTATAGGTGGGAGCAGAAAGGACTACGATATTTGGGTGATTTATTTTTTACCGGCCAAATTGCCTCATTTCAAGAACTAGAGAATAACTTATTTTTGGCAAGAAATGATTTTTTTAATTTCTTCAGCTCCGAAGCTATTTACAGAGTTATTTATCCACCACCTCAGCTAGAATGATAAAAATTCCTTTATTAGAGCTTTTGCAGAAAAAAGTCCCTATAGGTTCTCTTTATTTAAGTTTGATTCAAGAATATGGGGACGATATTGAACAATGCCAATTGAAATGGGCTAATAAATTAGGTATCCCTGGTATTGATGTTTTGTTTTCTATTAAGTGTGCTTCAGACTGTTTGATTACAGGGATGATGAAATCTCAGCATTTTATGTGTGTACACAACCTTTACTATACTCCAAGTAAGGTTGCTAAGTGGAGTACGACTACTGGAACGAATTGCAATCGCTGTGGGATATATGCAGCTGATGACTTGCACATGTTTTTTTCTTGCCCCAAACTTAGGGTGTTTTTTCAACAGATTGAAAGCTTTCTTACTGTCGTTCTTAAATGTGATATTATGGTAACCATGGAGCTTATGTTATTGGGTATTGAGCATACTCCCTCTAGATTAAAGCCAGTATCTTATTTCCTATTCATATGTATGGCGGTGGCCAGAGCCTGTATTACCAGGGAGTGGATTAATCCAGATCCTCCTTCATTTTTTACTTGGCGTGAAAAATTATTGTTTATGTATAATATCGAGTCCGCTATTTATAAGTTAAAAGGGATTAAAAGAAGAGCTTTGGGGGAGAAGATTTGGGCATCTATTGCTGACTGGATTTAATCATATTGCTTGAATTTTTCAGTTTTGTATGTTGTATGTATTTAAGTTGGATTTTTTTCTACTCTTGTACTGCTCTATTTCCTTGGAAGAAAACAATAAATAAAAAAAAGGAATATGGTTGGAGAAGGCTGGCATAATGATGTCTTCGCCATGTGGAAACTCCCTGACAAATTCTGGTGGCCAGTCTTATTCAGCTAGAAGAATGTCATAACCCATTAGAAAGTCGCTCCCAAAACAGTGCTCTCACTTTTCTTGGTATGTCTCCCTCCATCCAGAGTGTTATTTCATATAACCTATGTGAAGAACTAACCCTGGTATCTGCAATTTCAACTTGAATGAATTTATTCATGTACACTGTCTCCAGAAAACCCTTCAGGTTCTGGCAAGCTATTGTGACTTCTGCTGCGCTGTCCAACGTTGTCTGAGCCCATTCTCTGTTCTTAAGTTGTGTCCTCAACATCTTCAGCATGTCTGATCTTGATATCTGCTACCTTTTTTTCGGTGAATTGAGGTTTCTTGTTTTTCTGAATGTGTTGATCGTCTTTGGGCTTCACACGTTCTTCCTTGTTTTTTGACCGCCCTCTTCTTTCGGATTTCTGTGACGAAGTCTGAAAGGTACGAGAGGAACGTGTACCAGTATCTTGATTTCCATCAGGATTTCTCAAATTATCCCTATTCCTAAGGTTGTACTTCCTTTCAGAGGGCTCTCTTTGAGTAGACCTTTCTGTGGAATGAAAACGCATCTCTTTCGAAGTTTGTTTGCTATTTTCTCACTTTTAGATGTGTGGGAGTGTTTTTAGTAAAGAACCTTTCAGGATTTTCAGACAGTTGGGCTTTCACTGGTTCCCCACCCAGACTATGTCTCTGCCTAATTCTTCCTAGGATTTTTCAATTATTATGGCTAATTCTTGAGGTTGCTCAGTTACATCAAATTCCCTTAATTTTTGGCGGAGCGCCACTTATGCTGCTTCACCTTTAATATTAGCTAATATTATTGGTGGGACCCCAAGTGGTGCAGTCCTCCAGATGTGGTGTGATCCTCATTGGTAAACAGATTGTTAAGATCGTGTGTTTTTCATGTGGACTAGTATTAAGGAATACTGCTTCGATTTGAGTAACTTTTTGAGCTATCCAAAATGGAATTTGTTCACGTTTTGCAGATAGTTTACCTATGACTGAGTGTAAAGTCAGTGGTGAAATTTTTGGTGTACTCCCCTGGTGAGATTTATGTTGGGGAATAATTATTGTAGGTTGGACAGTGAGAGTCCGCATGGCATATTGAACCAATTGTCTATAGATTTTGATTAACTCTTTGAATTGAGCTAGTAAGTTTACATGTCATCAATGCCAGGATGTGGTGCATAGCAGGCTAAAACCGGCCATGTTGCTCCTGGTCTACCTAGTGGACCGAGCCTGGTAATGTGATTTAAATGTTTAGGGTGCCTTTAAGCCTGAGCTCATGTTCCTGGTATGTGAGTGCAATTTCAATATCCTCGAAAGGAAAGTATTCCTCTGGTGGATCATCTTCTTTGTAGAAGTAAAACACATGTGGAACTGGATTTGCTTCTGGGAAGACTATCCATGAATAGAATACCTCTATCTGGTGATATTCATGTGCCTCTATTATAAAAACTGCCCTACCACCTCTTGATGTTAGGCCATGTTTTATAACTTTTATAGTGATGGCTTTCCTTAAATTTAGAGGAATGGATATAGCATCCTCGTCTGTTTCTTGGACACCTGTTAGGTTGAAAGCTGCATCGGCCGGATCAGCCGCAGGTCCAGCGGTTTTGGTATTGTTGTTGTTATTTGACATTGTTTAATGAAATTTTATGAGCATGTTTCAAGAGAACAAAGATAAGGTGCACAATATTTTGGAACACTGTACCCTTCAACTTTGAACAAATCAAACAGCTAATACATAGGATTTTTCGTCCTACTCAGCTATGGCTTATATTATCCTTTTACCCACTTCAGCTGTCAATTGGAGTATTACGGAAAAAAGGGGACTCTGAGAAAAGCATGGCTGAGTTACTCCAATATCTAGCGTTAAATTAGTGCCTTACCAAACATTGGGTGCCATGTAGTGTAGTACCTATATTCCTAATAGGCTCTGCGCCTTGAAATAATATACACAATAGATTTGACATAGGACTGAGGTCAGTATGTCTCTATCGAGTATCCTAAACTTAATTGTGTGTGCCAGCTAAGTCAGAGGTCACTAGAAATATTCTTGAATGAACAAGAAGGGATTAGTCTCTGACAACCACATAAACTACTTTGTTTCCCCTAGAATCGAAACATATCTACAGAGTCATGGAAACAATAGATAACTATTTCATTCAGTCAATCGTGCATACTTCGTTTCTACAGAGTTTGCACAGAAATAGAGAGACAGGCGTTTCAATTAAATGGGTTGATTGAACAGTCTTCTTTATCATTCAAGAGAGGTGAACTGCTACAATTTTTAGATAGGATACGAAGTATAATGCATACAGCGCAAACAGTAATATAAAATAATACTGTAATAGCATGGTCTGTTGCTATAACGAGTTTGCAAAAACAACAGGTGATGGACCGTTGAATGTGTGACATTGATCCACATTCGGTCCATCACCTGTTGTTTTTGCAATGGTCTGTTGCTATGACATGTAAAAATACATACATAAATAACACAGGGTAAAATACTCAACTGGTGCTTCTAAAATACGCCTACCCCAGTGTCCCTAACCTAGGTCTAGTACGAGGGAAGAAGTGGGTGTCTGTCTTTTAGCATAGGTTTAGTTTTGCCAAGAATTGCAAAGGTTTATCTAGGTTCTAATCAGATCCATACCTTAGAATGAGAGAGGTTGGTATCTGTGTCTCGGGACTTGATTTCCCAACACCCCGCAAGGGGAGTCGGAAGCACTGGAGCTGGATGTCTCGGCTGGAGGCTGACAGTTTCTGGTCAGTGCATCAGCTTGAGAGTTGGCTTCATTTGGCACTTGCTGTAGACGTAAAGTCGGGCATATGGACGTCATGAATGAACCCCTAAGGAATAGATGTTCATGCATTATAATGAGTTTCTTGGAAAAATCAATATCCAGGCTAGGGAAGTTCCTTCTGCTTAAGAGTCTGGTTTTCCAAGAAATTGTTGTGACATAGATGAACGGATGGAAGTAGCCATGCCTGTATTTGGGTATTATTGGCTATGCCTAAATAAGGACTGGATTTATATGCCTATATAAGGGCAATGCGAATTATTCCTATATAAGGGCATGAATCGGGAAGTTCATTCGGAATCGAAAATCAAACACAACATCATGGCAGCATTCACATAAGCTCAATTTTGTAAATATGTATTCTGTACTTCTATCACCCTTATTGTGCCACCTTTCAGTTTTACAATTGTGACTGCATATATAACTTGTTAATATGTCAATTTCATCAGGAAGTTTGTGCTTTATAAAATTGCATTAAATAAGGGAGAAGTCTGGAGGTGGACTGATAGGTCATACCAGGACTAGGCCGCAATGAAGGAGAACGAGAAGCCTCTTTTGCGACAAATGCAGGATGTGTGTGTGATAGTGAGAGAGATATTTAGGTCCTTGGCTGTGGAGAGCTCTGTATGGATGTGTGAGAATCTTGAACTGGCATCTCTTCAGAATGGGCAGTCAGAGGAGATTTCTGAGTTGAGCAGTGATGCAGATCCATTTGGGGAGATCCAGGATCTGGTCATAAGCACATCAATCTTGATCCTGCTCCCCATGGGAACAGTCCAGCCCAAACTGGGACCGTTTATGGGGTCAGCAGCCGTGTATGCCCAGATGTGGGTTTGGTGTGCTCTCCATGCCACTGGAGTCAAGCTAGCCTGGCTGATGAGGGGTAATACCCTGACACCGGTCCCAGGATGCTTGTTTCTGGTCCAGAGAGGACCTGTCCTGATAGTTTGGACAGGACAATTCTCATGGGGACAACAGTCAAGACTGATTTGCATATAGCTGGGTCCAAACAGGGGTGGCATGGTGAGCAAAAGAACAATGGATTCATCCCAGATTTCTTGACTGAAGGTGAGTGTTTGAAAAGTTTCAGCACTCCGTCCAACATCTTGTTGTGTTTTCAGGCCCATTAGTAGCATTTAATTTACAGTCCCTGATCACATGCAGTGCACTTTACTAGGGACTTATGAGTAAATAAATATGTCAATTGGGTGTAAGCTCTTGTTAACATATTTAAGGAGAGATTACAAGCACTTTAGCACTGGTTAGCAAGTGGTAAAGTTTACAGAGTCCTATGGCCAGCAAAAACAAATTCAGCAAAAAGCAGAGCTGGAAAGCAATATTTTTGGAGTTACCTTGAAGATGTAATCATTTCCAGCATAACATGTATGTGGACAACTTCTATACGTTGTTCAGTGAGCTGTCCGAGCTGGCACTGTGGCAAAGTGTACAGTCTGTTGTCACCTCAAAGTATTTCTCAATGAGCTTGTTTGTAAGAAGGTTAAAAAATCAAATCCCAGAGCATTGCAGTATGCTCCAACAAACTGCTCGCAGTCAAGTTCACTGAAATGTGTGTTGTGTATGTGTTCACTACAATTTATGATGAGAGTACTGCCTAGTCACAGTTTGGGTTCAGATCTCCACAGTTCACAAGTCTTCCTGTATACTTGATTACAACAAGTACATGGGCAGAGTGAATAGGAGGATGTATATTCTTACAGCTAGAGCGCTCAACCTCATATCTGGTGAACCATTTTCGAGTCTCATCAACGATGCTCAATATCCTGTGATTCTGGGGAAATCACTTAATCTCCCCTTGCCTAACAAAAATGAATCTGTTCATCTGTAGCAAAACTGGTGCTCATGTAAATCACTCTGATACCTGATGTCTCTGGTCCAGTTTGCTCTATATATAACTCTAAAAAAAAAAAATCTTCAGCCATACAATATGAGTTGTAAAACTCTCACTTAGTGTAGGAAGCTGTCTACCCGCCTGATCCAGATGACAACACACTATGTGTATGTTGTTTATTGTCAAACCTCCATGGGAAGACTCATCTTTATTGGAATTTCAGTTGATTATCATTGAAATTCTTACTGCTTCTGAAGCAGCAGCCTCCACTTCCTATGATCTGGAGGATGCGGCAAGGCTGCCATATCAACACTTTGCTGACTGCATTTCTGCAACAGCTAAAACAATTTGACCATGCCAATGTTGCAGAGTCTGCTACAAGCAAGGACAGAGGCTGATGAGTAATGGTTCCTATGCCAGTGGCCATCTCATGCATCCCTCTCCTATTTCTTGAGTTTCAAGTACCTAGCAAGGGAAGACATTAGTAACGGTTCACTTGGCAAGTATAGAGGATTAGTCAGGATTTTGAAGGGGACAGAGTGATGAGCATATAGGAAAAGGGTAGGCTAGGTGTGTTTTCACAGGGATATTGAATAGGCAGAAGATAGATAGTGAAGGTAGTACAGATACACAAGCAATCACTTCATCTTCACCAACAAACTCAAACCCATCAATGCCACAATCACTTCGACACTGAATTATGTCCTCACTCAATTAGGCTGTTGACCCCAAACCATACAGAATACAGCAGGTAGTCTACTCCTTTGACCTTCTACCATGCACACCCTGCACCTCAAACTGCTTCTCTGGCTCTTACTCCACAGTTATTTTCAAACTCCTGACACATAAATTCAAATCCTTATTTAGCACAGTCCCACTATACCTCAAAACCTCCTGAGATTTCAAAAACCTTCCAGACACCTTTGCTCAACCAGACTTGTAATTGAACATATTCCATGCATACTGTTGGAAATGGCCCTTTTTGCAGATTTACCACAAACCTTTTCCCTTCCTTCTCTTTTTCTGACCTCGTTTTAGTTGGCTTTAGTTCTCTGTGCACTTTTTCACTACTAACCAATGATGACGTGCTTGTGCTCTCTACCCAAAAAAGGTAACATTGGCTCATTCACAATTGGCATATTTAATTTACTTACATGACACTAGCAAAGTGCACTACATGCACCCAGGGTCTGTAAATTAAATGCTACTAGTGGGCCTGCAGCACTGATTGAGCCAACCACTCAAGTAGCACTTTAAACATGTCTCAGGCCTGCCACTGCAGAGCCTGTGTGCAGTTTTAAACTGCCAAGTTGACCTGGTATGTTAACCTACTTGACAGATCCAAACCTTTCTTTTGATTACATACAGGTAACCCCTAAGGTAGGGCCTGGACAGCCCATGGGCTTTGTGCGGAGTATTTAACAAGAAGGACACATACTTTTAAGTTTTATATGTCCTGGTAGTAAAATACACTTAAATTAGTTTTTTCACTACTGCAAGGCCTATCTCTTCTGTAGGATACCATTGGGATTGCCTTATTACATTTTATAAGTAAATTCCCAAGTGGGAAGAAAAAAAAACAAATGTGGTGTCTCTGGACTCACAATATAAAAACACAACTGATGCTGAAGTTGGTTTTTATATTGCATTCTGAAAATGGGACTTTTAGAAAGTTGGCATTTTCTTACTGTAACCATTTGGTGCCTTCTGTCTGTCTCTGGGGACCAAGAGGGAGAGACAGCACAAGTCGTGCTTGGCAGTACATGAGCTGATGTACTTTCATCCGGAATCACCCGAAGAGGTCATAACAAATTGACTGAGAGGTACTTTTTGACCTCACCTGAGTCAGGTTACTACACCTAGACCAATATAGACCTTCATGATAAGGGTTCAGATCACTCTCTTCACTTTTTTAGGTCCTGAAGAAAGCCTAACTGACCCCTCCTGGGGGATTCTAAGGCTGAAACATGTCGACCTTTTTTATGGACTAAAAGATCAGTGCGGAAGACTTCTTACTCCTCTTCTTATGCACGGCCAAATATTTTAATAGAGCCTGAAACCAGACTTAAATGTCTTGCTCTATCTGGTCTCTCAAGCTTTTTAAATTTGAACACCTTCCTTTTCCTTTTCATACTCACCATTGTTGATCACTGATCACTACTGTTGTAACCAGTGGTTTACCTCTGGGTGGAAAACGCATAACAACTAACCCGATGATGATGCTGCTACGTACCATTTAAAGGCAGAACGAAGATATCCTGCCATCCGAACCTTGGCACGTAATTGAGGGTTTTTTATCGATATCGTGAAACGACAAACAAAAAAACCTTGGTGACCCAGGACAAGTGATCTGTCTCTGGGTGAGAGCTGGCTTTCTGCAATCCCTCTTGAAAGCCACACACAAAGGAAGCGTAGGTGTGAGTGAGTAGCCATCTGCATGTTGATAGGTCATTCTGAGCAGGTTGGGAGGGAGGAGCTGAAAGGGCTGTGTCAAGCCCCAACACAACAAAAGATTGCATTCCCTCCTGGAGTGAGTCTGGAGCTAGGGCAGGAAAGGCACTGAGAGAGAAGAACTCTGTTTATTTAGACCATAGTCTTTAAACTCAAGATCATATAAAATTCAACAATGTACAAAGACCAATCAGTACGGAATAATACAATCATTTCTAAAATCACACACTTGCTTTCTGGGCAGCTCCACATAAAAACTTCTATGCTAAAATCAATTTCATCAATATTCTAATGTATATAGTCAATAAAAATATGAAACCCTCAACTCATAATAAAAGCAGAGGTTACAAATCTCCTATAGATAAAAACAAGGGCTTTCCATTCATCACTGTTCATTTTACAATAAAACAATAGAACCGTTTGGGCTAGCTTCACCTCGGTATTTAGACTTTGTCTTCTGCAAGAGAGGGTATAACGGTAAGTTCCTCACAGTACTTACTTGAGCTTTTCACTCGCCAGTTGGTTTACCCCTCTCAAATAGTTACCAAGTGCGATTGCTATATCCAAAATTTCCATTCCTCAAAGTAAGTTAATTGCTTGAGCTCGTAATCTTATGCCATATTTTATAAATAGGGGCCGTAGGAACCGTTTTCTCACTTCTACACACGTAAGACAATCTAGCAATATGTGCAACATTTCACACTTTGTCCCCACTCCACATTTACAAATACCATCCGGATATAACATTTCTGCCTTAAGTCTCCCCTCCATTAGCCAAGGGATGGTACCAATTCGGTTTTTCAAAATTTCCCACCTAAATCGTTCGGCAGGGTTTCTAAACAAGGATACCATGCCTCATATTACCATGCTTCTATCATGTATTGGACCGATTTTTTCTTTCTCAGGCATCCTAAGTCCTGAATTCTTGAATACTCCCTTCCTTGTGCTCTGAGTGAACTCTTCGTGAAGTCTACGTCTAGGGAATTTTGATTTACTCCCACGTTTAGACTGCCGAATATCTCCTTTATTTTCATTTTTGCCTCCCTTGCCCATCTTAGGCCGCTATGCCGGATTTCCTCACTACAGCAATGTGAAACCTTTTGGGCTTCCCCTTGGGATTGGCGTTTCCAAAATCTTACCACCGCCATTTTGGCCTTTGTAGTCCATGCTATCGGTCCTCTCTCTAATCTAATTGCCTGTATCATTGCTGACTTAGGCAGGGACAGTAGCATTTTTAAAGTCTTACCTTTCTCCCAATCCCACCCCCTTTGCCACTGAAATGGAGCACCTCTACCCCATACAGTACTTGGGGGGAATCATGGCTTCCAAAGCCTTTAACAGGGGTTTGTGTGACAAATCCCTGTAATCTTTATTACATTTTTTAAAACCAACAATGGAGGAAGATGCTTTAGCATTTTGACTATCCAGATGTTTATCCCATTGTAAAGAGCATTCAAACCATAGGCCTAAGTATTTGTATTCTTTTACCGTTTCTAATTTTGTTTTACCTGGATACCAGCTAAAGCTCTTGGACCTTTTTCAGAAACACAAGATCTTTGTCTTGTCCATATTTACTATTAACAGTTTTGCCTTGCAATAATCATTAAAAACGTTTAGTTTTCTCTGTAGCCCTAACTCCGATTGGTAGTAATCACAAGGACATCTACATACAACAGGTGTGCGACCTTTCTTCCACTCATTCTGGGGCTAGCACTTTTTTCAACCTCCAATGCTGCAGGCAAATCTGCTAAAAAGATTGAGAAGAGGAGGGGGCCTAAGACCCAACCCTGTCTTAGCCCATTCCCTATGTCTATTTTCCTTGTCAGTGCCCCCTCGGTGTCTTTTATTACTTGGGCCCAGTTCCCTCTGTGCAGCTCTTTTATAATTGCTAGTAAGCAAGCTGGGATATCATATTTGGTTAGGCACTCCCATAGTCTCCCGCGGTCCACCGAGTCAAAGGCTGCCCGGAAGTCGACAAAACAACAGAACATATTCCCCGTTTGTTCTATCGACTTCCTGGCAAGTGCCCATCCCCCCTGTTCCACCAGGATAATTTAGTTCGCTTCTACCCAGTTTTTATTTTACCTAGCACTATTTTTGCAAATATCTTCTCTCCTTTGTCCAGTAGATTAATTAATCTATAGTTTTTTGGGGTATACATGTCCCCTTTTTTATGTATTGGCCTTAATATTGCCCCTTTCCAGTTATCCGGGAACCTCCCAGTGTCTAAAATAACTCAGAACATATTTGCAAAAAATTCCACCCACCAATCTGTTGGAGTTTAAATTATTTGAGCCGGGAGGTTATCTGGGCCTGCTGCTCTTGTTAGGTTCAAACGCTTTATCGTTTTTTTAACTTCTGAGACCGAAAAATTGAGTTTTATATCTGCTACCTGACCGCTTCAGTCTGTGTACAGATTATTCTCCCGGTTACTCCCAGGACAATACAAGTCCTGTAAATATTCCTCCCAATCTGCTCCTTCCACTATACAATTCATTGCTACTGGCTGACGGTCTGCTGCTGTGTGCACTAGCTTCCAAAACTGGTGTAAGTTCCTTGTTTCAATTGCCTCAAGTAACTTTTGCCAACAACCTTCTTTAAATTCTCTTTTTGTCCTCCTAATTAGCATGTTGTATTCTCTTTTTAGGGCCGCAAGGGCATTTCCACTACCCTGTCCCCCCTTTAAGGATTTACGGCGTTCCATTCTCCTCACTTTTTTTCTCCTGACATTCCCTTGTGAACCAGCCAGCTTGTTTCTCCACCTTTGGCCTGCTCACATTAGTTTTTTTTTGCCACTTTTACCATTTTTCAGTCCCTTACTGAGTGTTTGGACCACCTCCTTAAATTTTCGACGAACCAATCTAGGCTGTGGCCACTTACTGTCTCCAGATATAAATTCTGTTGTAGCTTTATTAATTTGGACACATATTCTTCCGTTAACCTAGTTGTACATCTTTTAGGGTAATCCATCTGTTGTTCCATAACTTGGGAACGGGGTTCAAGCTGCACATCAGGGATCTCTAAGACTACCACGTTATGGTCACTTCCTTCTCTATTCAGGATCCTAAACCCCGTAATTAGTTGGAAGTTCCAAGGTGAAGTGAAGACATAATCAATGGGGCAAAATTGGGTACCCAACTTGAATGTTTTTTTCGCTGGACAATCTAACTGGAATCTTCAGCTTAAGCAAAAAAGATTTTTGGTCCCCCAAAAGTTTCCCAGCTGTGTATCCTTAGCACTTGTTATGCATTCTGGGAAGGTAGCTTGTGGTATCTCATAGGCTTCCAGTATTTCTTGAAACCAGCAGTCTACATTCTTAGGGTGTAGTTTATGATTAAAATCGCCCATTAATATAATCATATTCGTGCCATATTTTTCACAAAGTAAATCCATATCTTCTTTAAAAAGAACCATTTCATCCACATATTCCTCTATAGAGCCCCATTGCATATACACATTTATAATTAAAAGCATATCCATTTTATGAACCCCAATAGCAATATTCTACAGACGAACAACCATTTACATTTCACAGTTATTTCTGTTACTTTCTTCATAATTTTTGTTGACACCAGGGTCATTATTCTACCAGCAGGGCAACCAAATCTATATTTCTTAGCTAGTCGGTTTAGCTGATAAAAACCATCAAATATTGGGGTCTAGCCACATAGCCAAGTCTCCTGGACACCTATATTCTCTATGTTTCCTAGGCCATTTATATTCCAGGAGGCTAATCTTATGCTATGTGGCATACCTTTTTCCTATTCAATATCGTCTAACCAACCTTCCTCCCCCTGATCTTTGAGGGCCCTAGGTGAGGGCCCCGCCTGGCTCCTTGCTCCAATTTCCCCACCAGTGTTCAACATTTGAATTATTTGCTACTATTTTGATATTTCCAAATGGTGCTCCATCCTCTTCCTGATGATCACCTATCATAACCTGTCTCTTTCCCAGACCTGCGTGTCATTTTAGGAAATTATTTCCCTGCCACCCCTTCCCTTCTACTTCAACTAATACCTCGTTTTCATCTAATAGTCGAATCCCCTCATTCTGTAACTCGTTTGCTGCTTTCTCTAGCGTGCCTTTTACCAGATTTGAGTACAGTGTAATTCTGGTAACCTCCTTCCCTTCTCTGGTTTGCCTGAAGCCCACTTGTCTTAGGTCATTCGATCCTATCGTTTTCAAATTATGGACTTTGGCAAAATCTTGCAGGAGTTGTGACCTATTTAGGGGCAACCTCTTTCCTGACTTCTTCTCCCTTTTCCATAAGGGGATTTTTTCAAGGTATAGCCTCATGTTCTCGCTCCCCTCTTTTGTTTCCCTTTTCGGTGCTGATGGTTCTATCTTATTGGCCTTATCTGTTTGATTATTTGGCCTATTTATTCGCACCTCCCAGGTGACACATGACTGCAGACTTCCTCCCAACTGTTTCCCAGACACCTTGGGCTGTGCTGTAGGTTTATTGTTAACAGGGTTCTTCTGAGGTGCAGGGATATTATATGGGAACGCCATTTTTCCCTGCCTTTTTGGGGTTCTCTTCTGGATTATGTTCAAGTGGGGGTTGGGTCCCAGTGTTTCCTTCCCTCTTTTCTCAACTTCCTTTTCAACCCTAGCTCTTCCACAGGGATTTGACTCACCTTCCTTGCTGATTTTTTCCCTATGCCTCTTACTCTGTTTATTTGCCCACGTCTAGTCTGCTCTACTCTTCTTATTATCCTCATAGGCCATTTTGAGATATATACCTGATATATACCTGATCAATCTCTTTAGATGATTTGTCAGTTTCCTCCTGTGCCTTCCCCCCAGGGTGAAGGTCGGGGACAGGCATTTTACCTGCCGTGTTCGACCTATGCTGACTTTCTTTGAGAGGTTTGTCCGTTTCCACCTGTGCCTTCACCTGAATTTGAGGCTCGGAATCCGAGATTTGTTTTACCATATCTGGCATATGGGCTCTAATCCCCTGCAGCTCCCCCTCTATTTTAGCTAAATACATTTTTTGATTTTTTTAAATGACATTATTAGACAGGGACACTTCTAGAAGTCCTTGAAGGGTTCTTTGTAGTATTAGCATTAAGTCCAGCATAGAGGTAGCAGACATAGATGAAAGTTCACGATTTGTCTCTGGGTTTATCTCTGGCGTTAAGTTCAGTTCATCACATTGACCTACGCTGATATTTCGAACTCCAGACAGACTTTTAGTTTCCCTTCTTCTCTGGGTTATCCTACTACTAGGGGAAATTTCAGTTACTCTCTTCATAACTTCTTGTGGATTCGGGCTGACCAGTGATTCTCTTTCCAAGTCATAGGAAAAGAGATCTCGTGGTGATGATGACATCCGTGGAGACGCCAAGCCCCTATGGGTCAATAATGACTGTAATGATTGGTTGATCATAATTAGGGAATCTAACATATGTGCTTCCAATGGTAAGGAGACACATCCATTCTCTTCCCTCTCTAGGCTCCCGTTAAGAGATGCTACCTCTCTTGTTGCAATTTCTTGGTCTTTTCCTGGTGTAATAACTTTTAAAAAATGTTTCCCCACAAATTTCTTTATCGACATTGACGGCGAGCTGCCCAGGTTTTTAGCCAGCACTTTATTCCTTCTTGCTCCTTTCCTTTTTGCTTTCGCCGGTGTCATCTCTATACTCCCTCTGCTCTCTTCCAAGGTGCCCGGGCTTACTGTATTTACTGTGTTTAATCTCGGCCTCAGGTTGTGTTCTGCCAGATTTTTCCCTTTTCGTGGGGCCATCATTAGGATTTCCCTGTACAGTTAGAGTACCCCGGATCTGATTTACTTTTTAAACTATCAATAGAGGGTAGTTTAATTGATGCAACAATAAGCATAAGAGTCAAGGTCAAGGTCCCGGTGTCTTGGACTCTCCACGTGCACTGTAAATTTCCTTTTACTGGGGTAAAATACGTCCGGCCACCTTATGTTTTACCACATGATTACAAACTCCAGCGGTGAACACAAACTCGGAGAGGTGTTCTCAACTCCTCCCTCCTCTCCGCACCCCCACTTACCTCTGTTGTGTCTGTCTAAAACCACCTTCGTGCCCACGCCCCGTGGTCTGCACGTTGAGTAGTGCCAGCCTCTGCCAGCCGGCACAGCACGGCTCGCCACGTCACCCCTTCCGCTTCGTATCGTTTGCTGTCTTTCAATCCAGGAAAGCCAGGAGAACGGTCCTGGAATCACATTGCTGCCTTTCCCGGCCTTTCCGGACCTCGTAAAACTAACGCGGGAGCTGCAGTCGTCTCTGCACTCCGCTCTGCCTGCCAGCGCGTTCGAAACGTCCAACGCAAGGCCGTAAGGTCATAAGGGCGATGCTGCAGTGCTGTGTCAGAAGCTGTGTGATGTCCGTAATGGGTGGGCGGGCGGTCAACGAAGGGTTTTCCAGAACACAACAGAGGGATCCTCCAGCACCACAGGGTCATCAACGCCCGCTCCCTGAACAAACATGCACTGTCTTGTGCACTTCAAATCATCTCTTTAAAGTCTCCCTACTTCAAAAGCCCAATTGAGTATAAGTACTGGGCCTCTGACACCACTATATCAGAACACTTCTGGAACTGAGGTCATTCTACCAGGAAGAATGACTGCTATGCTATCAGGAGGGACTGCCACTTTGATGAACTGCTTTGCTGTGTTGGCCTGATGCCTGCTGCTTCTTGCCTGGAAGTGAAGACTGGACCAGCATCTCTATATCCCAGAACCTAATTACTGTCCCATGGCTAGTTGGCTTTCATACTGGTTCTGAAGTCTAAGGTATATCAAAGAATACACTTTCATCTTCAACTAAGCTCCTGGACTTTACCAGCTGCAAGTCTTGCTCTGCCAAGTGGTGCCAATCCAGTCCAGGTTATTTGGAACTGAGTTTAAAGTGCTGCATCAGCAGGAACCTTGGGATCGATGCCACTGCACCGATATGAACTGATGCATTTGCTGCGAGATTGGGATCAGCTCATCACCACTGCTGCAGGGACTAGGACCGATGTATCACACTTGTAACTGCTGCATCGCCTCCAGAAGTACTGCTTTGGAACCAAAGCATCCCATTTAGAACAGTCTTACGCTGGAATTGGTTCTTCATCCATGAATCAATGCATTGTCACTACTACATGGAGAAATCCAGTGCAACCTCGCAACTGTGTGGGGATCATTGATCTTTCTCTCAACTGCACCCCACATTTCATTTTGCAAGGATTAAGGTACTTTTGCTCTCGGGCCCTATGTGGATCCTGTAGCTGGCCTGCGCTCCACTGCAGGCAGCCTGAACTCTTGACTTTGTCTGGTCCAGGACAACCATTTTACCCCTTTAAGTGATATTGGCAGCTCTATTTTGACACTGTTTGAAATATTGTCGTTTTGGTATTTTTGTGTTCATAATATAATAATTTATTGTTCTAAACTAATGTCAAGTAATTTTGTGGTGTTTTCACTATGTTACTGTGTACACAAATACTTTACACATTGCCTCTTAGTTCATGCTCTTCAGAAAACTTAGGCAGTCTTTCATAGTGTAGGAAAAAAGTACGCTGGGTCCCTGCTAACCAGGTCCTCAGTGCCAGATCACTTTCCCAAAACCCTGAACCACGATTGGCACAACTTCAGCAACCCGTAAGTCCCTAGTAAATGACACTCCTGGTACCTAGGGATAGGTACTGAAGAGGGTCCTTTGGGGCTGCAGCACTGGTTGTGACACCACAGGACATACTCACCAAGGCTGTGCATACTGCCATTGCAGGCTGCATGTCTTGGTACAGGAAAATTCGAAGAGATGACATGGCACGCATCCCTGTTTTTCATGCTACCCATATACTGCATAAGTTAAAGTTAAATCATCCCTACAGCAGGCCTTTAGCCCTAACACAGGTGCACTATATACTATGTGCGGGCATATCTGCATGAGCAGATACTCCACTACAATGTCCAGTCCATTCTGTGATATTGTAAATAAACAGGGAAGCCATGAAGAGTATATGAGCTGTATACTTGTCAACATGAGTTTCCTAGCTCCAGGATGGCTTCACTGATTTCTCA
The DNA here is from genome assembly GCF_964263255.1 of Lissotriton vulgaris. Taxonomy (NCBI): domain Eukaryota; kingdom Metazoa; phylum Chordata; class Amphibia; order Caudata; family Salamandridae; genus Lissotriton; species Lissotriton vulgaris. Next base: position 20,582 of record NW_028247749.1, on the reverse strand, counting down.
ATGAATCCTCACTGATTCCAATGTTGAACGTTTTAATAAATTCACAAAGGAGACCATATTAGAGGGTCCCCTGAATCCTAATGAATCCTAACCAAACACTAGTTGAGTCTCTGGTCAGTGGGGTGGGCAGGTGAGTTAAACCCCTCTCCTAAAACTCCACTCCTAAAACTCCACCATCTTGAGATGGTGAGAAACCCTCCAATCAGGGCTAGGGTAGTGCCTCTTCCCATAGGAAGTGTTCATTATAGAGAGGCTGTAGATACCCTAAAGGTAAGTTGCCCATAGGCTACTACATGTCTCCCCTTGTATTGCCCCCAAATTCAGTATTTAGGTGGATCACCAAGTCCTGAACCTCAGTTTCAGTGGGCCAAAGAAGACCAGGCCAAAGAAAACCCAGTGTACAAGAACTGAAGCCATGTTGCAGTAAAAAAAAAGGTGCCAAAGTCTGTCACCTCCACCAGGACTCACCAATCACTGCCTGCCGTGTTGTCCTGAACCTGCAAGGACTCCCAGAATCCCGGAGCACCTACACCCTTTGAAAAATCTCTGAGAAGCTATCTTAGAGTGAATGTATCAGTCTCCTGCACACCGGAGGCACCTATCCTTTGAAGTCCAGTTTGTTGACTTGCTGCTCCCCGACCATCTCAATGTAACACTGAAGCAAGAAGAGGTACAATAGCTCTAAAGGTTCAGATCAGCCTTTCCACCAAGTTTGGAGGCATCAGGACCTACCAAAGTTGCGGCATAGAAATATGTAGGGCATACAACACACATGGTAAAAAACAAAACGTAAAGTTCACTTCAGACTCCCAACGCATCAGAAGAAAACACCCCTTGAGGGATGTCGAGACATCCAAGATCCCATTCCTGAGTGGTCCAGCTACTCTGACATTGCCTCACCAACATGCCTGCTCCTCACAGCGAGGACCCTGAAGATGCACAATGCCCGGCTGACCTGTTAGCTCTGCACCTGGCCCCAGCACAGACTAACTAGCTCTGGTCCCATGGTCCCCAAACTCTTGCAACCTCCTCCCTCCAAGGAGACCCACCAGACTTACCTGTAAGTCGACCTGTGCTGTCCATTTCCAAGTGGCCCTCCTTTATCTTTGCGCACCAGTTTGAAAGACCCTCAGCACTCTGCTCCTGCCCGACCCGGGATGCTCCCAAAATGCTCCTGCTGGGACTTTGTACCTGGTCCTGCCATCAACCTAAAACAAGAATGCGACCTTTGTGAAAGCATAGCCTGATTTTATATGCATTTGCCTCTTTTTCCCCATTGATTCCTATGGTGTGTAACTTGGCACAAATGTCATATATTTTACGAACTTTGAAAAATCATAACTTTAAAAGAACTTACCTTAGAACTATATTCTTGGTCTTATTGAATAAATACAAATTGACTTTGTTTTTACAAATTGGTCTTGGATTTATTCTTGAGTGTGTGTCTCTTTTATTGCATATGTGAGTACAACAAATGGCCCTACGCTCTGATAAGCCTAACTGCTCTACCACATGACCTAAAAAAGAGCATTAGAATGATCTGCTTTTACCTCTTTGTACCATTTGGGAATTCTCTGAACTCTATGAACAATGTACTTCTATTTAGTACACTATAGAGAGAGCCAGCTTCCTGTACCCACCATGTTTGCCTTCCTTTCAAACGTAGATATGGTCACACAGTTTAAGGAATGTGTGCCTCAGACGCCATACTCAGACACCCCCAACTTGCATCCACAACTTAGAAGGAGGTTGATTTAGCACATTGAGTGTGCTAAAGGCACATGAAAGACACGTCTTCCTGAGCCTCAAGTGGCTATCATGGAGCAGTTAGGTTCACTAAGCAGCTCTTTCGGTAATGATGAGAATGTCGACGTAGGCAGATACTTGCCAAGCAATAAAAATGTAGTCAAACTTTTTTTTTATTTGTGAAGGTTGTGGAGGCACCGACCACCACCATGTCTGGATCTATGTGTTTATGGACGTTTGTTTGTGGTGTGTTTGTATGCAAGTTGCATGCAACATCTTTATGGCCCCTCTAGCGGCGGTGGCAGAATCTTTCGGTGCCCCGATCATATCCTATGCTGACGACACCCAGTTCCTTTTTACGTGTAACAAGGGTGAGGATTTTGACGGCGGCTGGATTAAGGAATGCCTGGGTGCTGTATTTGACTGGTTTCAGAGGCACAGTCTGAAGTGCAATTCCGATAAATCTGAGCTGCTTTTTTTCGGATGCCCGCCAGATCCCTGTTGGAAGACATGGTGGCCCCGCGATATGTTCCCGCCTGATGCTGCCTCGTCAAAAGCCAAAAATCTGGGTGTCCTTTGTGATGATGATCTCTCCTTCAGACCCCAGATCATAGGGCTGACAGGGAAATGTTTTGGCATCCTGAAAATGTTGCGGAAGTTTCTTCCACTACTGTCTCTGCAACATAAAAGAATTACTGTCCAGGCCTTGATAGGCTCGCGTCTTGATTACGCGAACGCTCTCTACCTTGGCCTTCCCAAATACCTGATGGCACGCTTGCAGGTCGTGCAGAATTCGGCTGCCAGAGCCATCTTTGGATTACAGAGAAGGGCAAGAGCTTCGGAGCTACTCAAGAGACTGCATTGGCTCCCAGTCTCTAAGAGAATTACTTTTAAGGTCCTAACCCTTGCTTTTAAGGCCCTCCATTCGACTGGCCCAAAATATCTCGGGCAGTGTATGGCCTTCTATGCCCCCAGGAGGACTTTAAGGTCCACTTTGCTGGCAAAAGCCGTTGTCCCCACCATCAGACGTGCTCGCATTGGAGGTCGTTCCTTCCGGTACCTGGCACCTCGATGCTGGAATGAGCTTCCCTTTTCCTTGAGAATAGCCAACAGTTTGCTCTCCTTTAGAAAGGAACTGAAGACCTGGCTTTTCTCCCAGTAATTTTCTGTCGGCCCGCAGTCTGTGTTGTGTTGTGCACTTTTTCTTTTAGTTCTCTTTGCCAAAGCGCCGGGACACTCTATGGAGTAGCCGTGCGCTATAGAAGAGACCTTTATAACATAACATAACATAACATGATGACTGGTCGAGAGGGTGCAACGAATGGAGATTCCGTCCAGTGGTGTATGAATGTGATGGGACCTTGAATAATGGCGGTATGTTGATTTAAGTGAACTGATGTGTTCGATTGGGCCCATGGCTGGTAGTATGAAAGTCTTGTAAGTGGTGCTTCAATGCTGTGCAAATTGACCTTAAAGCTTTAGGTGCCTTGACGTGGCTTTTTTGCTCACCTTCAGTAGTCTTGGCTTGAATATTCAGATACTGTGATAAGTATTTGTGCTGAAGCCTGCATTTCTAGAGGTGCCTAGCCTCTTCGACGCTGATGACGGCTCCCGGCCGTCATGAGTCACGGTGGGCGTGTGCTGATGACGGCCGGGAGCCGTCATGACCGCACCCGCAGTTAGAATCTTCAGGACTGCGACGGAATTCGCGCCGCAGTGATGAGGCTAAACCAACCAGTGTAAGTGGTGGATTACTTAAAAAAATGTGTGCCAGATTTATATCTGTGATACTTCCAAAGGGGCAACATTTGTGCCCCTGCTGCTGCACAGCGGCAATGAGGAAACTTTTCTCAGCATAAACCATATTCCTTCCAAAAATCAATCTTAATGCATAGTGAACCAACATAGTAATCCAAGTAGTCCCAGTTTATCAAGTCACTCCGGGGACAGCCAGATGGTGCTAGAATGTTTATTCTGCATTTTCAGATATCATATGTCGCCAAACGTGCTTAAACAATGATATGTGCTTTAAACATTCCTTCGAGTCAGCACAGTAAAAGCCCAATGCATTTCGAACTCTTCTAAGTTCTTCCTCAGGGGCATTGTAATTAATCAAAAAGAGCTGTATAAACAATCAGACTGAAGCGCAAATCATAATCTAACTGTAAATAAAATAGTATGAACAAAACCTCATCATAAAAGACTAATAAACCTAACCACCCTCTACTGCATTCCCCTAATCAATGCCTTTGTGTGAAACAAAATGCTGTGAAATCCACACTTTAACCCCAATGCTCTAAAACATAAAGTCCAAAGCTTTTCCCGCTAATACATCCTGTTTGCTCGCCCAGTACTTGTTACAGAAAAAAGACACAATATCATTCAAATGCTCTACCCTTTCCCCATGTTGTTCTAACATTTTTCAAAGTGTGATGTAATTCCCTTTACCTTGCTGCCAAGCCCAGAGCCTTCAGATATACATGTCTTCTTGCATGTGTAGCAAAAGTGATCAAACCCACCGTCCATAATGCTCTCCTTTAAAACCCATGCGCACATGTGTGCTAAATCATCCTTAATTGGCTCCAAACCCCGTGGCCTCTTGCATTCACAATGATCTGAGCAAAACTTACACTCCCATAACCCACTTCAACAGTAATTAAAACCTGTGAACTGGACTGAAAATAACTCCATCCCAGAACAGATTTATATCTGTGGCAGAAAGGATACTTTGTTGCAACAGTGACAGAGTATCCTTACCACCAGAATAATGGTCTGCCCACCCAGTTTATATGCAATTGGACCATTGGTGTAACCATGGTTAAGACTTCTCCATCTTGGCATGGTTATATCCCTCCCATAGCCTGAATGAGTAAGGGCAGTCTGAGCCTGACCTCTATGTCCACCCATTTAATTTAGATGTGCAGATATAGAGGTCCACTTTCACTGCCCAGCTATACCTGGAAATCCCTGGCAGTATGGACAGTGAAAACTGTAAAAATATTTACAGGTTTGGTAGGTTTTCCTAAGTGCCGGCTGAACTACGGCCCAAAATCACAGCTACCTAGCTTGCAAAAACTGTCCGTTTTTGGTGCGAAAATGTGATGAGTCTATGTTGTGTTTAGGACCCTTTGCTATCGCAGTTACTATGCCTACCTACACTAGTGATGCAACATTTTTATTGGGAGGCTTAGGGGAATGCTGTTTGGCAGGAAATGTGTGGCTCCCCACAGATTTTAGAAGCTTTCCTCACAGCAATGTGTGGTGTGAAAAATGTGTGTTTTTGGTCGAATTTTGATGTTTTGAAAGGGTACTGCATAGAATCACCAAGTAAGAGCCATGGAAGTCAGGCACACCTGGACTCCCCTGGTTGTTTAGTTTTCAAAAATGTGCACGTTTGCTAGGGGTACTTGGAGGAATGCTGGTTGGTAGGAAATGTGTGAATCCCCACAGATCACTTATGTTTTTTTCACATAATTGAGTGAAAATTGTTTGTTTTTATTTGAAGGTTGAGGGTTGAAAAGGCTTCTGCTTAAAATCACCTGGTAAGAGCCATGCAAATCACAAATTGCTAGACTCCTCTTATTGACAAGTTTTCTAAAATGTGCAAGTTTGCTAGGTTTGCCTAGGTGCTGGTTGAGCTATGTCTCAACACCTACAGCTACCTGCATGGAATTGAAAATAAGGGTACTTTTTCAGTTAAAAAATGTAATATGTCAATGTTGTGTTTGGGCTGTCTGCTGTTGTGGGCACAAAGCCTACTCACACAAGAGAGGGACCATTTTTATTGTGACACTTGGGGTAATATTAGGTGGTAAGAAATTTGCTGCTCCCTGCATATTTCAGAACGTTCTATCTCATAAAAGAGGAACAGGTGTGTTTAGTTGAAGTTTGAGGTTTGCAAGTGAATCTTAGTGAGAAAATCTTGTGAGAGCCTTGCAAGACGCCCATCCTGAATTGCACTAGGTGTCTGGTTTTCGAGCATTTACAGGTTTGCTAGGTTTTCATCAGTGCTAGCTGAGCTAGGGCCCAAAGTCTGATGCTACTGAAATTGCTACTGAAATTGCAAAAAGAAATGTCAGCTTTCTGTGGAAAAATGTGATGTGTCCATTTTGCGCTTTATGCCATTTCCTGTCATAGGCAGTAGGCCTACAAACACAAGTGACGTACCATTTTTATCAGGGGACTTAGGGGAATGCTTGGTGATAGGAAATATGTGACTCCACTCAGATTCCAAAAGATTTCCTCACATAAATATGAGGAGAATGTGTGTTTTTAGCCAAAGTTTGAGGTTTGCAAAGACTTCCGAGTATAAAAACTTGGTGAGAGCCTCACAAGTCACTCCATTCTAGGTTTCTAGGTTTAAAAAAAGGTCTGGTTTTGCTGGCCCTTTCCTGTCACAGGCACTAGTTCTACCCACACAAGTGGGAAATGTTGGGTGGTAGGAAATGTGTAGCTCCCCACAGATGCCAGAGGCTTTCGTCACAGAAAGGTCAAGAAAATGTGTGTTTTTATTCAAGGTTAGAGGTTTTCAAGTGCTTCTGGGTAAGAACATATTGGCAGACTCCTGAAAGTCACCCCACCCTGGATTCCCACAGCTGTCTAGTTTTCATAAATGCGCTGTTTTGCTAGGTTGCCCTGGATGTCGGCTAAACTAGGACCCAATATCCACAGCTGCCCACATTGCAGAAAATGCTCCAGTTTTGAGTGGAAAAATGTAATTTGTCTGAGGGCCTGATTTACATCTTGGCAGATGGGTTACTCCATCACAAACATGACAGATATCCTGTCTGTCAAAATATAAATCCCATAGGATATATTGGGACATATAAATTGGCGGATGGGATTTCGTCACATTGTGACAGAGTAACCTGTCCAAAAAGATCTAAAGCAAGCCCCATGTTGGGTTTTGGGCACTTTCCTGTAGTGGACACTAGACCTACCCTTCCAAGTGAGTACCATTTGTATCGGGATACTTAAGGGAATGCTATGTGAAAGAAATGTGTGGCTCCCCCCTGAAGAACTTTCCATCACAGAAATACAAGTAAAATGCGTTTTTGAGGTCTATGGATTCTTGGTAAAAAACAGCTGGTGGGAGCCACGCAAGTCTCCCCTCACTTGCGTACCCGAGGTGCATAGGTTTAAAAAATGCGAATGTCTGCTAGGTTTCCCTAAGTCCTGGCTGAGCTAGGCCCCAAAATCCACATCTAACAACATATACAAATCGAGTAATTTTTCAGTCGAAAATTGTGATGTAACCATGTTGCTTTTGCAGGCACCAGGACTACCCACACAACTGTGGTGCCATTTATATCTGGAGACTTAGGCGTCTGCTAGGTGGAAGGAAGAGTGTGGCTACCTGCAGATTCCAGAACTTTCTGTTAAGAGAAATGTGAGGAAAACTTGTTTTTAGTCAAATGTGGAGGTTTGCAATAGAGTCTGGGTAAAAAAAGCGGGCAAGAGCTAACGGCATTAGAAAAAACTCTGTTTTCAGTGGAAAAACTGTGATGCATTCATATTCCCTTTTGGCCCATTTCCTGTCAGAGCACTAGGCATACCCACACACATACCCAAGTGAGGTACCATATTGATGGATGGACATGTGGGAACATAGACAAGTAAAATAACATGACTATACTATATGTGTATCTTGAAGAAAAAACATTTGCATAAATAACTTGAGAATCCTACAAACATATGTGAATAATATAAGACTGTTACTAAACATCTAACTAGATGCATAAAAGCTACAACAGTAATAAAAAGATCTTACATAAATAACTTAGAAGTGTTACTAAGCACCTGCATCTATATTCTGAGCCAATAAAATCATTGAAAACACAGGAATGCTATAACAATGATATCTAACAAGCACCTTTGGCTGATGACTGCTCTTGTCAACTCCAATTGGATTTTCATCAGGATCTTTTTTTCAGCTGGCATCAATCCTAGACTCTTGAGTGTTTTTAATATAGATCACTTTCCCTACATTCTACCAATTCTGCTTATTGACTCTGACCAGGCGCACAACGTCAATTGGGCTCAAAGGGCTTTAGTCCCCGATCGTATGTGACAGCCCGGCTGAGACAGCTTCCTGGGCATACACACAGCTACCCTGAGTACTTCACAGGTCTTTAAAAGACCATTTGCTTGTTACCAAGGCTTTGTTGTTGTTGTTCTTACAGCCCCTGCATCTCCAGTCTGCGTATGGCTGGAAGAATTAGCCCCCCCAAAATATTTTATTAGCCCCCGAAATTTGGCTCTAGTTGCGCCTTTGACTGCATTTCCACAAACCTTATCATCAGTCATTGGTACTAAATATTTCATGCTACCTTTCTTTGTGTGCACAGGAAATCTAATCTGTACACTATCACCAAAGTTTGTTTTTCTTGAATCAAAGTATTTCTTTTGATTTTCCTGAGCTTGATATACATTTGGTATGACCACTTTATCTACACTATCCAGTAGATTCTGTTTTTCCAACTTCGACATCCACTCTGGACAGAATAGTTTTCTATCCCTCAATGACTCAAATGGTGACACATTTGTGTAAGGAGTGGTGTGGTAAAACCAAAACATAGTACGCACTCCATTCCGAATTATACACATGCTAGCAATAGCCCGATGAACACAATTACTCAGGACTCTGCTCATGTGTTTAAGGAAGCCTGTTCATTTGTGGGTGATATAATAAGATGTTTTATTCTCTCTTGTTAGAGAAAAGTCTGAAATTCTTGGCTGACAAATTCCACTCCATTGTTATATACAATGAAAGACTGAAAACCGTCTCTTACAAAGACATCCTTCAAAAAATCTGTGAAAGTTTGGCCGTAGGTTCACCCATGAACTTAACTTCAGGCCATTTTGAATAATAATCTAGAAGAACAAAAGCAAACCTAGATGTAGATGGTAAAAAGTTATATGGACTCACAAGTTCCATACCAACTGTTTCCCAAGGCCTAGATGGAAATTGATTGCATAGGAGGATTCCTAAGATTACTTTGAATCCTTTCTTAGCATTTCTGCGAACTACACAATCACCCACATGCTCATCAATGACTTTTGCCAAAGCAGGCCATCAGAAAGTCTCACATACCCTGTGCGTCATCATTATTCTGCCCAAATGGCCCTCATGCGCACAACACATTATTATTTTCCTTAAACTTTCAGGAGGTACAAATCCCTCTCTAGGCATGAGTATACCATCCTCCACAGAAAGTACTGAGGAAACTAACAAATGTTTGAAAGTGGTATGGAACATTCTTTTCCTTAGGCCATCTATCCTTCTCAACTTGAATTAACATCAACATCAACTATGCCCATGTCACTTTCATTGATTGGAAATTTGGACACATAATCTGCCCTGCTTTTCTATTTCAAGGCACATATGAAACTTCAAATTCATAAAGAAGCAGTTTAGTTGACAACCTAGCAATTCGTGGAAAGTGATCCTTGATCTTATCCACTGACAATATGGAGACTAGTGGACTGTGATATGTTCGCAACATGAAATGATTTTCCTAAATATATGGATGACATTTCCTGATCGCTGACCAACAGGCTAAAAATTCTTTCTCTATTTCAGAGAAATTAATTTCTGCTTCTTTTAATACACTTGAGTCATAACACAGTGTGTTCTTCACATCATCCGTAGCTTGAGAGAACAGCCCCAAGATCAAAGCTTCTGGCATCCACTGCTATAGTCCATTATTCTTTAGGGTCAAAAAGGTTTTAGAATTGTATCCATTCAAAAACCAATAAAGGGGGTCAGTGTTCCATCTTAGTGGGTGCTAAAGAGTCACCCTCACACATAAAGGAGAAGAGAAAAACATGTTAGAGCTGAAAGAGAATATGGATAGTTCTAGGATCTTCTTTGTAAGGGGGAGAACACACTTTGTCTCTTGTTGCCCTCACACACCCCGAAGGATGTCATGCTTCATCATGGGGTGTTTGCTCCTCGATGGGCCGGCGCTGCATTGCCCAATAGGTCCCCCGAAGAGTCGCTTTGGCGGAGATCTTTTAAGAGAACAGCCGTTTGATGAATGCGGATGTGTTGGGGGAGTGGGTCCTATGTGCACACTGAGTGTGTGTGTGATAAAAATAAAATATAGTTAAAGGATACCAAATAGGAAAAGGTTTATTACTGTGTTGATCCCTTTGCCATGCTAAAAAACCTGAAGGTTGTGCGTTACGTCTCTGGGTTGTGATGTGCCATAAGTAACTGAAATAGTCAGGTCGACATGTTTTGCGCCCAGACGGTCAGAACGATCCTTGGTGCTTCCTAAGGACCAGTAATAAATAGTGGGGTGCTTAGTGCAAGTGCAGAGAGATATTAGCCCCCTGTGTGTGAAGAGCGGGCTCAGGCTGTGTAAAACTACAGCTGAGCTACAACTCAATCGTTGATTCGCCCCTTAGAAACAACCTCACGTCTCATGGAGAATTACTCCATGGGCTTCGGTACCGGTAACCTGTGTCATCACGGGGGTTTTGAAGCACAAATGGCACATACGGGCAGGGGCCAGGACGGGTAGGCCCTAAGATCCACCATTTGTCTCCAGGAGACATTGCTAATATCAATGATTCGCTTGATCTATCGACTCTAATCATTGTTAAAATGCATCCTTTTCTATTAGAACCGCGGTGTGGATGTATAGCAGAAAACTAGTAGGGGTTGATAATTATCTTTAAGAAACGATTCTAATTAGTGTTTTGCTTTCATAATGCAAGAGTGATTTCCTTTCTGACTGCAAGAGCTTAGGTAGTCAGTATAAGGGATACTTTCCAGAAAAGGTGCCACATTGCTTCTCCTTATTTGTCATTTTGGACAATGTTTATCATTATTTAACACAATGCAACACAGCAAGACATCTTGCTGCGCAGTGCTGCGTTAAAGAGAGAAAAGGCAGGATCGCTCCATATCTATCAAGATATGATGTATTCCTGCTCTATTTCTATGCTGACTATCACCGATGCAGGCACCCTTGCACATGGTGCAAGGATGCCTGCAATACAGACTGGCTTGCTTTTGTGCAGGAAGGAACACCTTCCTGCACAAAAACAATCTTATAAGGATTTTTCCTCTTTCTATGTGTGCTGCAGAATGCAGCACATGTAGAAAGACGGACAAACGAGGAGTAATAAATATATTTTACCTGGTTATGCCTTCCCTGGGAAGGCGTAGCATTCTGACGTATTCCAAGTTCTATTAGTATTGGTAAATCCAGGAATGCTTCAGAATCCATGGATGGATGCTTGGGGACACTCCATGGGATGCCTCCTGGGGAAGAGTAACAGAAGGCAACTAGTTAGCTGACTTCTATTACCAAGAATTACCAAGCCACACAGAGGCATGCAAGGTGGCCTTGCAAGGTTTGGTAAATCTCATTGTAGGTTTTGCATCACCTGCATCCCTTTGCATGGTGCAAGGGTAACACAAAACCCTTATTAAGGATGCCCCCTTAGATTCATTCCATCCTGCACATATTATTTGATGAATTAGTGCTCAGGTCATTAACAAACCATTTCTCAAGCTCGTCTTCTCTCCAAAATTAAATGGACTGAGAGGTGTGCAGTAAGCATGGGTGAAATTTGTGAATTCGCGAAATGCGAATTTGCGGATTTCCCTTCAAAATCGCTCCAAAAATCAGCAAATTCACAAATTTTCCCGCGAAATCGCAGATTGTTTTGCGATTTGCCCTGGAGTACTTTCTACTGGCTAATCCAGTAAGTGCTCCCTCATCGGGTAAATGTATAGTGCTTTTACTACACTGCAGCTGCGTAAAGGGCCAGAAGATGTGTCTCCAGTGACCATGTGTGCCTGTTTTTGGACAATGTTTATCATTATTTATACAATGCAACACAGCAAGACATCTTGCTACGCAGTGCTACGTTAAAGAGAGAAAGGGCAGGAACGCTCCATATTTATCAAGATATGATGTATTCCTGCTCTATTTCTATGCTGACTATCACCAATGCAGGCACCCTTGCACATGGTGCAAGGATGCCTGCAATACAGACTGGCTTGCTTTTGTGCAGGAAGGAACACCTTCCTGCACAAAAACTATCTTCTAAGGCTTTTTCCTCTTTCTATGTGTGCTGCAGAAGGCAGCACATGTAGAAAGACGGACAAACGAGGAGTAATAAATATATTTTACCTGGTTATGCATCCCCTGGGAAGGCGTAGCATTCTGACGTATTCCAAGTTCTATTAGTATTGGTAAATCCAGGAATGCTTCAGAATCCATGGATGGATGCTTGGGGACACTCCATGGGATGCCTCCTGGGGAAGAGTAACAGAAGGCAGCTAGTTAGCTGACTTCTATTACCAAGAATTACCAAGCCACACAGAGGCATGCAAGGTGGCCTTGCATGGTTTGGTAAATCTCATTGTAGGTTTTGCATCACCTGCACCCCTTTGCGTGGTGCAAGGGTAACACAAAACCCTAGGTAAGGATGCCCCCTTAGATTCATTCCATCCTGTACATATTATTTGATGAATTAGTGCTCAGGTCATTAACAAACCATTTCTCGAGCTCGTCTTCTCTCCAAAATTAAATGGACTGAGAACTGTGCTGTAAGCATGGGTAAAATTTGTGAATTCGCGAAATGCAAATTCGCGGATTTCCCTTCAAAATCGCCCAAAAAATCAGTGAATTAGCGAATTTTCCCACGAAATCGCGGATATTTTTGCGATTTGCCCTGGAGTACTTTCTACTGGCTAATCCAGTAAGTGCTCCCTCATTGGGTAAATGTATAGTGCTTTTACTACACTGCAGCTGTGTAAAGGGCCAGAAGATGTGTCTCCAGTGACCATGTGTGCCTGTAACACAGGCACAGACACACATGGTCACTGGAGACACATCTTCTGGCCCTTTACGCAACTACAGTGTAGTAAAAGCACTATGGGGCAGATTTACAAGTCGCTTGTGCCTCTTTTGCGCCTCAGTTGCGTCACTTTTGTGATGCAGCGGCAGCACAAAAGATGCGCCATGGTGCTGGGTATTAACAACGTAACGCATCGAGAGATGCGTCACGTTGTTAAGCCCTGTGTCATCAGGAGGTGTTCTGGCACAGGGGAGGGCGTTCCTGCGCAGGAACGCCTCCTAAAAGTGGCTGAGTGAAATCTACAAGATTTCACATAGTCACTTTTAGGCCAATGCTGCATCAAAACCCTGCGCCTGCTTGAAGCAGGCGCAAGGCTTGACGCAGCATTGGGGAGATAGGGCCCCCCAGAGAATTGCTGGAGCTGCCTCGTGCTTGCAATGCAGCTCCAGCAATGCGCTGCTTTTACGGCACAGATGCGTGACGCATCTGTGCCGTTTTTGCCACATGGTGCGCCGCATTGTAAATGCGGCGGACCATGGGTGGCGGAGCTGCGGTGCACAATAACTGGCGCAACCCTGGAGATGCGCCAGATATTGTAAATCTGCCCCTATACATTTAGCCAACGAGGGAGCACTTACTGATTAGACAGTAGAAAGTACTGCAGTTGAGTAGAGGTTTTGCACAAAACGGTGGCAACTTCATGGACAAACGCGCAGGGCGGGATTCATTCTGCCCCCTGTTAGACTCGTTTTTTGTGCCCTTCTGCCCTCCGTTAGACTCGTTTTTCCCTTGTTTTTCTGCCCTTCTGCCCCCTTTTAGACTCATTTTTTGTGCCCTTCTGTCCTCTGTTAGACTCATTTTTCCCTTGTTTTTCTGCCCTTCTACCCTCTGTTAGACTCGTTTTTTGTGCCCTTCTGCCCTCTGTTATTCCCTTGTTTTTCTGCCCTTCTGCTCTCTGTTAGAGTCGTTTTTTGTGCCCTTCTGCCCTCTGTTAGACTCGTTTTGTGCCTTTCTGCCCCCTGTTAGACTCTTTTTTTGTGCGCTTCTGCCCTCTGTTTGACTCTTTTTTCCCTTGTTTTTCTGCCCTTCTGCCAGTTGTTAGACTGCTCTTTGTGCCTTTCTGCCCTCTGCATCACCACATCATCACTCAGCTCTACCCCAGCATCACTCAGCACCACCACATTATCACTCAGCACCACCACATTATCACTCAGCACCACCACAGCACCACTCAGCACCACCACAGCATTACACAGCACCACCACATTATCACTCAGCACCACCACAGCATCACTCAGCACCACCACAGCATCACTCAGCACCGCCGCAGCATCACTCAGCACCACCACAGCACCACTCAGCACCACCACACATCACTCAGCACCACCACAGCACCACTCAGCACCACCACAGCACCACTCAACGCCACCACAGCATCACTCAGCGCCACCACAGCATCACTCAGCACCACCACATTATCACTCAGCACTACCACAGCACCACTCAGCGCCACCACAGCATCACTCAGCACCACCACATTATCACTCAGCACCACCCCAGCATCACTCAGCACCATTCCAGTATCACTCAGCACCACCATAGCATCACTCAGCGCCACCCCAGCATCAATCTGTGCAACCATTCAACAACAACTGGTTCAAATATGTTCTCTCAATGTTACAAGCTTTATTACAAATGTCACAATAAGATGTTAATATTTTACTTCTGTTCTTGGATTTTTGTCACAATAAAATGCACTGAACATAATCTTCACAAAAGTTATCTACAAAAGTTTAAAATACTGCCATTATAAATTAAAATCACTTTTATTTAAGTATTAATTATTTAAAAAAATTAAAAGCCATTGTTATTTGTATATCAATACATCTAAGTCACGTAAATACAAAACATGTTGCATTACAAATGCTATAGGTGTCACATTTGCGAAAGTTATAACTATTGTCATTGTAAATGACAAAGCTATTAATTTAGCTATTTTCAAAACCAAAACATAAATAAAAAAAATTGTCATTTACAAGACCAATAGCTCAAACTTTCCTAATGCGAGACCTATTGCATTGCAAATGCTTGTTTTTATATCTGTCAGTGCTTCCTGTTGAGGTTTAATTTTCGTGACAGGTGCCTCATTGCCTACTTGTAACTATTCTCTGACTCTGCTTCAAGGGTCAGAGCAGGGTCGGAGAATAGTTGAAAGTAGGCAACGAGGCGCCAGGAAGCACTTACAGGCTTACAGCAGCAGGTGCCCAAGTTGAAGTTAATTTCTTTGTAACCCTTTTGTAAAAGGTTACAAAAAATTACCTTATACTTTTGCACCTGCTGCTTTAACCCTGTAAGTGCTTGGCTGAAAATTCGTCCCGCTGATTTGTGGATTTTACTGCGATTTCGCGAGATTCGCGGATCGTGAAATCCTGGAAAATCCGCAAAGTCCGCGAGTTGAACGAATTTTCAGCCCATGTTTAGTGTGTAGGTGTAGAGGATATGTGCAGCAAGCGTGCTGAAGGCATGCCAAAACTAAGCCCATCTGCCCCCTTCTGTGCTCCTGCAGATGCAACTCATATTGTGGTGTGCACATTATGGCTGCCTTCGTTTGACTGTATGCAGAACCTAGAATAAACTGAGACATGTTCTAACAGCTTTGGGGGCCGTGCTCTGTTTCCGTGTCCTGCGAGGGAGAAGCGGTGTCTGGAGTTTGCTGGTTTTATATATATATATGTATATATATATATATATATATATATATATATATATATATATATATATATATATATATATATATATATATATCCCTTCGATGGGTACCCGGATTGTATTCTTTCGGCTATATGCGGACTGCCTCGATGTCTCGATGCCGTACGGCATCCCGTGTTCCGGATATATATATATATACATATATATATACATTGATTTCTTTCTCCAAGATTTTGTAACAGAATTGCCCAGTTTTGTGCGCGACACCAGGGATTTTGTCAGTAAAATTGAAAACATTACATGGGATACTGATATGTGGCTCATTTCTCTTGATGTTGAAGCGCTTTATACAAGCATAGATCATGAACAGGGGCTCTCTGCAGTCAAGCATTTTCTATCTAAAGGCTCCATCATATATTATGAGCACAATAAGGTAATTATCAGCCTTATGGAATGGTGTCTCCACAACAATTTCTTTTCATTTGGCAAAGAGATCTTTCAACAGCTCAGGGGTGTGGCGATGGGGGCCTGCTTCTCTCCCAGCTATGCGTGCTTGCACGTTGGCTGGTGGGGGGAGCAGGTCCTCATGGTACGCCATAAGGTATGGATGGACAATCATGTCTCATGTTTTTTACGATACATTGATGACATTTTTATTGCCTGGAGAGGTACTAAAGTAGAGGCACTTGCATTTATTGATGAAATTAGTGACAATAACCTCAACCTCAACTTCACAGCACACGTCGAGAAAGAAAGGATCCAATTTCTTGATGTGGAAGTGTACATTAAGGCTAATAAAATCAACACCACCCTACATAGAAAATCGACTGCTGGAAATGCCACTCTGCACGCCACTAGCATGCACCCTAGCCACACAATAGCTGGTATCCCCTATGGCGAAATGTTGAGACTAAAGAGGATCTGTAGTTCACCATCAGATTATGAAGTATGTCTCAAGGATCTTACAACACGCCTTAAAGCCAGGGGGTACTCAGAATCGGTGCTTAAAACTGCCTATAACAAGTCTCTATCTCGGACGAGAGAGAGCCTGTTTCCATCAACATCTCAGAAACTGTGACTCCTACAGCTAGTGAGCCCCCTATATCTTGTCCACACATGATCACCACTTTCAGTAAGGAAGAAAGAAAAATTAGGGCCATCCTTAATAAAAACTGGCCGATAGTACTTAGTGATCATGTTCTTAACACTAGATTACCTTCTGCTCCTCTTGTCACTTTTAGAAGAGCGAAAACTATGGGTAACTATTTGGACACTGCAGCTCCTGAGCTTAAAACCAAAGCACCCTGGTTACGACCTACCAAGGGTTTTTTTAAATGCTCAAGCTGCCGGGCATGCAAATTTGGCATCACCATTTCACATTATGAGACTTCTTTTAGCACGGTAGCGAAATCCATTCAAGGCAATTACTCCTGTAAAACGGATCACGCCGTTTATGTCCTAACGTGCACCTGTGGGCTTAGGTTCGTCGGCAGTACTAAGCTCCAGGTGCATGTGCGGATATTACAACACTTAAGAGCCATCCTACATAACGACCCTGCCTATCCGGTCGCTAGGCATTTTAATCAGGTCCACAATAGGGACCTATCTTGCCTCACTTATTTTGTGATCGGGTCTGTTCCTTTGCAGAGGAAGGGAGGGAACAGAGAACTATTACTGAGGAAGCTTGAAGCTCGTTTTATCCTAGAGCTCGATAGTCGTTGGCCCAATGGGCTCAACAACATTGAAGAAATGCATCACTTTCTAGAATGACTTACCATCTTATTGATCTTCATATATGCATTTCTAATCTCTGTTCTCATCTCTATGGCCTTATTTTTAACAGGAGTATAGCTTCACAAGTTAGGTTCCCTATTTGTGATACACATCGTATTTGCCCACGCTGCTACTAATATAGGGGCTTTATGGAGTGTTTTTCACTATGTAGAGATATATATATATTTTTGTACATTGCTGCATTTTATACACTGAAGTTATAATGTTCAACATATGTGCCTGTGCTCTATGAAATTTGTATTTGATACTGTGCTTTGTCTGTTTATCTTGTAGATATGTGGGATATAGTGCTTTTTATATATATACCCATTTTTAAATTTTGTTATGTATTTTTGATACTAGCTTTTATCATATGTGATTTTGAGTGCTATTGTTTATCATATTTATTGATCATTTTTATTCAGGGATCTGAATTTTTATGAGCAATTATATCTTATATAGTATCTCTTGTCCTATGAAAATGCGGCTCACTATGCACTTTGGAACTTTTCGTCACAATCACTTTTTTTGCACCTTATCTATTTATGCACTTTATTCCCTTTTGCTGCTATCTAATTTTGCTACTTTGCACATGACAGTCGATTGTTTACATTTCCCAATCATTAGCTTTTTGCTTGGAAATTTAAACTGCTTGTACCATCTTTTATTGTGATGGGTCAGTAATGTAATGAGTAGATCACTTTTATTGTGATGTACATAATATTTGCACTTTAAGAATTCATTCCTGAATCCTGGATTTAACCAGCCAACCTCATTTCTCTGTGCTATTATGTCATTACTTTCCTCATGTGGATTTAACCTGAGACTGTTGTTCTATGTGTGCTGTTTATATTTGATAATTGCAGCAAAAGTATTTTTTCACTGTTGTTACTCACGTGACACAGGAGGTTACCACCAGGGGGTGGTAACAGAGTGTTAGCATACTGATAAAAGGCTTGTGATTGTTTCATTTAACTGCAGCGTGATCAAGGGCACTTGTGCTCGAAACGCGTCGCTGATTTTGGCTCTGTGGAGCTAAAATAAACAACATCATTTGCTTCGTTCTCCCTGCCGCCAATTATCGATAATTATTTCAACACTGAATTTGATTGAACCAGCAAATACTCGCACTCGAGTTTTTGACCGGAATCTGGAGTAGTCCACTTTGACTCACATGCTTCACATGGTCTAGAGCCCAGCCGGGTTGGAAGTATCACCGGCTAAGTGACCTTTCTTCTTTTCGTTTGAACTTCACAGCCCTGAGGAGTCGCATTGTTATGCGACAAAAAACACGTTTCGGCTGGCTGCAAAAGATATTAAAGTGCAAAACTTTCAAAACTGCATGAAATTCATCAATGTCTGGATGAAGAAAAATGACCTTCTGATCAATACTGATAAAATGGACATCCTAATATTGGCTAATCATACAGAAATCAAATGGCATAAATATTGGAGTGCGGATATTGGATAATGAGTCAATCATTGACACCAGTAAATAAAATCATAAATTTGCCAATCTCTTTCATTCGAAACTCGAGATGAACATGCAGGTTACCTTGGTCACTTTATCTTGCTTTGCCACAAAGAAGGCCCTAACAAAATTGTTGGCGCATCTATCAGTAAGCTGTTGTTACACAGTTATAGAAGACCTCCTAACATCACGCTTTGTGCATGCTAACTACCTATATGTTGGTCCTTGAAAAGTAACCCATCTACCTTGCATTGGCTTCTAATCAAAAAACGAGTTTGGTTTAAATGCCTAAGCCCTGCACTCAATTCCTACTGTTAGAAATTGGGTTTCTGGTTGGCTATGGCATAAACCTAAGCCAAGTAGACCCCACCACTCTAGTCAGGAGAAGCAAGTTACCCTCGAAAGATAACCTGTAGTCACCCTCTGGTAGTTTGGCGCTGAGAAGTCAAGCTTATCATCAAAGGCAATGTGTAAAGCGTTTGCGCAACTCACACAGAAAAACAATGAACACACCACAAAAGAGACTCCACACTGGATCATAGAAAAATATAGTATATTGTACATTGCATTGAGAAAAACATAAATCATAAATACGGTGCATACTATGCAAATTCTGAGATAGTACTCGTTATCCTGACCTATGTATGGTAAAACAACATCTGTCAGTAAGTACCTAGCAACTAATGCACATGTTTAGGGTAAGTCACATATAAATGCAGGGAACACATAGGTACAGTGCATCTGCACTCCTATAATATATTATGCTGCATTATAATGAGCCCTATGAAAATAATTACATGCAGGTATGAAATACCCAGGGCAGAAAATGCAGCAGGAAAGGCACATCATCAACTTACAACTAAACAAAAAGAGGGAGGTAGAGTAACGAAGTAGGATTCTTACTCTACAGACTTAGTTACATAAACAAAAGGAATCCTACCCACGAGCCAGGTATATTTTTAATCCTTCACTAGATCCCACCACTCACATAAAATATCCCTATCACATGCATCATATGCACCACACATAGTCATAACTACAAGTGCTCCCGCATAGTTGTAGGTTGTAGCACGCCGCATCCCGCTATATGGGTGCGAAGACCCCTATGATGAAACATGACACCAAGGGGCCTTTTGGTGTGTGAGGGGTATTTTAAAAAACACTAAGTGCTCCCACACTATTGTGGGAAACGCTTCCCTAACACTCTTAGTAGGATTCCTTCTGTTTATGTAACATCATCAATTTATGCACTCCTATAAGCATGGTTACGATCATCTCTATGGTCCAGACTGAAGGAGCGACTTTAGATACTGGGGGGCATATTTAAAAGCCCCTATTGCCAATACAACATCACTTTTCAGGATGTTGTGGTGGTATTATGGACTTCACCTTCTTTACAAACCAGCCTTAAGCCACTTAACGCGGTTTAACACTGCCTTGTTAATAAGGCACCCTTTCCCGCTATACTTAGCATGAAAGGTGAGGGAAATGGGTGTTACGGTGGACATTTCACTGCAACACCCATTAATTTTGCCTTTGATACTGCCCCATATTTGCAAGGGTGGAGTAAATATGGGGCAGCACCAAAATTAAGACCAGGGTAAACCTAGTCTTACCCTGGGGCAATGAGGAGAAATGTTTAATTTCTCCTTTTTTTTGCTGTTTCTGATGTGTGCTGCGGTGTCCCTTCCTGCACATAAAGAATCATTTAAAAAAAAAAAAAATGAAGTGTAGCAATTTCTATATGTGCTCACATAGAAGTTATAAAAGGCCATTTAAAGATTGTTTATGTACAGGAAGGGACACCTTCCTGGATATAAACAATCTTCCCTACAAGGCAGACACCCTTTCACTATGGTGCAAGGGTGCCTGTGTTGGCGCTAAGCTTCTAAATTTAGCACCAGAGCAGGGAATAATGCAAGGCTGCATAATATTGTTGTAAATATGGTACAGCTCTGCATTTCAGAAGTGGCAGAGAGAGCCTTTAAGCGAAGGACGCTAACGCTGTGCTCCGTCACCTTTCGGTAAATTTGCTGGGTAGGGTAATCCTTATATCACTGTC